>NC_056745.1:1361151429-1361266429 GCF_019279795.1 Protopterus annectens
ATATCAGATCTTGGTGCATGAAACATTTCAAGTCATACAATACCAGAGTAAACACAACCAGTCTGGGATTTTCACTTTTATTGACAAGTACTTACACTTTTAATGATATATAACCTGTATGTCACTATTACTCTCCTACTGGCTTCTTCAGTCATTAAATACCATACCTGCTTTTAAATACTGCAGGATGACATTCTACTACTTTTTATTTATTTGCCCTACATAATACCAGCTAGATTGTTACTCACCAGCCTCGAGACACAGCCTTAGCAGCCTGCTGCCATGGGTTTCCAAGTTCACAGCACTCTCATCAGCATCTGTACAGGAGGTAAGAAAAAACATGTATGCATACCTATCCATTACATACACAGGCTGGACTTTGGAGAACACTTATTTTGATTAATACTTACACACGGTTGGAGTATTCCCTGCCCGGGCATCTTGGAACCACTAGTCCAAAAGGTCCCTCTTCCTCTGCTTCATGTCAGCAAAGTGGTGCCAAACCTGCTCTCCAGTCCAAGGGATGCCAGTGGCAGTGGTCAGATCTCAGGCAAGATGATCCCAGGCCTCCACTTTGTATTGGGAGCCCTGGTACTGATCCTGCAGCAGTCGCCCTTCATGATCTGAGTCTGACCATGACCCTGGACTCCTGAATCCCTCAGCGCTGCACCCGAAAGTGCACACCTTCGCCTACACCAGCCATAGTGCCTGCAGTGGGGAGCTACAGCTGGTTATGAGCTGTATTCCCATCTGCAAGGTTTAAATAGGGCTAATTTCCTGCCCTTTACTGTGATTGGACAGTTTGGAAACTGCTGAGCTAAGCTAAGCACCGGGCAAACCTGCTTAGCTAAGATAACTATTGCTTAAAGGGGTAGATGCTTAGACCTGCTTAGCAGTGCACAAATCTGCTTAGCTACGCTAATTCTTGCTTAAACTTTAAATTTCACTGACAATGAGCTGCTACACTACCTTGGTTAACATATACATAATATTCACTACCTATTTATAAAAAATACATTTTAGTTGTGTTTCACTTATGAAAATGCATGGATGGCTATGGGGCTTGAACCATGACTGACTACCTGCTAGGCAAATGCTCTAAATACTACGCTATTCCACTTTCACTAGTTTGATTGTATATTTCTATTTAGCTTCTTTTGATGTTTGAACTCTGCTGTGCATAGCTGTGCAATGGGCACATCCACTCAGCCCCAGTTAAATTTTATTGGTTTAATAAAAAAAGATTTTGAGGATTTAAATGAAATTTTACTTTTTCTCACTTTAGGAGTATGCCTGCCATAATGGGGGAACAAGGGCACAACACTAGGGACAATTTTAGCACTTTAAAAGTCCATGGGATAATGGGTTTTGTGTTAGCATGTATTTTCTGAGGTGAATGGGAACTCAGGTATGTCAGTGTTGTGTTTATACTGTTGTTTTATTTCTTCATTTAACATTTGTTGACCAGGTAAGTCTAACTAGGATGGGAAGCCTATTTTCAGCAGAGGTCTGGGGTGACATGCTCCAGATGCACATCAGCAGCATGCATTCTGAGGATATACTGCGCAAACAACTGCTGTGTTTTTGCTTTTAAAAGTGCCATAACAGCACTTTCTCAGTGAATAGGGCATGTTACATGTGTGGGCACCGCTGTAACATGCCCCCTGCACTCGTTCATGTCCGTATAGGTGTTAAGGCGCGCTGCTGTGCTGCACAGACATGATCCACTCTATGCAAGAATAGTTTATTCTTGCACGGATTACTAAATCCCGGGGTGTGAGTTTATTGTATGCATGCCTGCCTTCTACACCTCTTCATACTGCTCAGGTCATAGCTGAAAATGGTCAAACTGTCCAGCCCATTTACCCTGTTAACAAATTCAGATAAATAAATAAAAATAAACATTTGCATATATTATGCATTTTGTATCACATTGCTCATTATTAACAGGCAGTGCAACAGAAACAAAAACTAATATTTTGTAACTTTGCTAAATGGAAATATTTCCTATGGACTCACATTATTTCCTCATGCATACATGGGCAAACTGGCTAAAATGCCTCAATATTATAACAGCTAATTAGTGGGAACTATCTGTCTCTGAAGTTCTTTCTTTACATTTCTCATAAACACGAACATATTATCTATGCCTGGTTAACTTCACATAATTTATTGGCTAAAAATTCAGTTTTACATCTTGTCTTATCTAAATCTTGCAAAATACAAGCCTGCAGAGTCTTTTCTGCAGCAAAACTAAGTCTTTGTAGTAATAAATAAGAAAATAGTAACTGTTTTCCTCATCGCTATACTTTTAGATTTACTCTTCATTACAAGTCACCCATCACTTTGTGAAGCTGCTTACCACTTTCCAGAACATGAGCTCATGTGACGAGCTATGTTTGTTCACTATACTTTTCCACTGTTGTTAGTCTCCATAGCAATATCTTGCCAACTCACGCCCTTCTATCTTTCCTCGTTCATTCACAATGCATGCACAAAGTTCCTCTACAGATGACTGAGGTGAAATTCCCCAAACATCAGTAGACCAAAGAAACACTGAGAAACATAACCTCAGGCTCTATTTTCCAGTGGCAATCATTCACTTCTTTTGGGAGATTTCTCCCTTCCACACACACACACACACACACACACACACACACACACACACACACACACACACACACACATACACTCACATATCGGAAATGCACAGGGGCTTGCTCCCCTTTTAAAAACACATAGTTTTTTGCACTTTTGTGTTTCCAGCATTATTTTTCAACATTTTCAATCCTCATGGTTTTAAAAATGCCATTTTGTAGTAGAACCACTGCAAAACTGTATCCTTTAATTTCCTCACCATTTTGAATGGACAATTCTGTCTGAGTATTTCTTACTATTTAAAATACTTAAAATCAGTGTTTATTATAAAATATACAATGAGGCAGTATTGTGCTTGTAAATCTTAACTTCTTATAGCTAAATACCTCATTCTAGTTGTTTCGTACATTTCCAATTGTTTCTTTCTTGATGTTGATGAAGGTAGGTGACATGTAAATATAAAGTCAAAATAGTACATTTCTGCTTGAACCATTAAAAGTCCTAATTGTGCCCTATATTTATCATCTTAATCAGTAGCTGAAAATATAAGGAATGTAAATGATTGTGGATATGCTTCACCCCAAAGTAATTCCCTGGTGTTAACATGAAATTATTAAATTGTTTTGGAACTGTAGCAAACTTTTCTTAGCTCCAGTAAGCACTGTAATCTCATAAGCATAATAAGGCACAAGGTGCTATGTAAGCTTCTCAAACATAATTTGAAGAATCTGTTTTTGCTGCAAGCAGTTGTTTAATAATGGGACTTTCATCCTTGTCACAGTGAATTCTCTCATTTATGTAAAACTGCATTGCATTCTTAGCTTCCAGCACCACTATAACTTTGTTGGAAATGCGCTCTTTAAATAAGCTGCAAAGCTCAGGTTTTTTGATTTTTGTTTCTTCATTTCTTGCAAAAATAAATATGCATAATTACAAACAATAAATTCATATGCTCTTCAGAAAAATGTATGCCTCTAGGAAAGCTTACAAAGATGAACATTATTACTCGGCCTTTAATCACTTTTGGACACCATTCCTTTTTCTTATATGTGTGTGCATAATTATACAATCATACAGACTTGTACATGGACATACACACACACACACACACACACACACACACACACACACACACACACACACACACACACATGTACAGATCTACAAACACACATGCATACATACATACACACACACACACAAACATGCACAGATCTACAAACACACATGCATACATACACACACACACACACACACACACACACACACACACACACACACACACACACACACACACACACACACACACACACACAATCACCACTACTTGAAACTTCCTGGCACTTGCATCTAATGTGATCTCTCCTATTGAAAGTAATGAATGAATGCAACCAGTTGGCCATGTTAATTAAAGTGGCTGGGTGTGGTGATTTGTGCAACTTAATAGTTCTCTGAATTGCTCAACCTTGTAACAAATTTCACGCAGGTGTTTTCTGGGGGAAATCACATGATTCATTATCATATGTTTCTCCTCTGGTATGCTTCATTTACATTTTCTGCAAGCCAGAGGGACAGGTAGGGCTGTCAATGAACTGGGAATGGCTACCACCAGTGGTAAACAAGAGTTGTAGCTGTCCATAATGTTTCTGAATCCCAAGGCTGATATCTTTTGCCTCATTATGACTTCTCCAACATCTGCCACAACCTCAGACAAAAAGTAAGGAACAGTTAAGAAGAATGTTGAAAAGATTGAACGAAAGTAATTAGCTATCAACAAGATAATTTACTGAATTTGAAACAAAACAGTGACAGCTATTACAAAAAATATGGAAAGATCATAGAGATTGGAAGTAAACATTTTATAGGATTATACAAGTCAAAGTCAATTAAAACTGAGACTAAATGTCAAGAGAAATTAAACATAAATGAACTGGGGGTATAATAAATATAAATTGATTCATGAAACCAAACTGTTTAGTATTTTCTTCTTAAAAAACAGACTTCTTCATAGAGTCAGCTACACTGGGTGAAATATAAAGTACACAGAATACAAAAACACATATGGGTTGTTGATTTAGAACATAAACAGAGGTGGGGTTGACAAATACAGATCAGCAGGCATGTATAACAGTATGAAAGGGAACAGTAACAGTGAAAAGATGCAAACAAGCAACCGATTAAAAGTCAGGACAGAAGAAAAATGTAGGAACTAATAAGTAGGATAGGCTAAGTGTATCTTATCGAAATCTTAAGTTAGGGGAAAGAAGATTGTTAAGTATGAATGACCAAAGTCATTATTTCAATTTGGTTTCACAGTAGCCTAATGTTGCCAGCTGATTTAGCTTTTTATTTGTTCCAAAAAGCATATACACAGTTGTATATATTTCATTGAAAGTTTATTTCTGACCCAGATCCAAATTAAAATGATCTTTTGGTTGTTTTTCTCTTCTCTGTAGTACAGAAGTTGATCTTAGAATAAGGATGCCATCAGCATATAAGGTGAAAGAAAATAAAGAGAGAAGAATTAATTGCCTCTAGTAGTGATTTCTGAGGAACATCCTGGACCAGAAAACTGATTACCAGGCAGAATCATAAAAGTTCTGTTACTTAGATATGTTTCAACCATTTTACGAACAAATCTCCAAAGCCAAACAAATGCAGTCTGTGGATAAACAAGTTGAGGTCAACATAGTCAAATGTCCTTCTTAATGTGTATTAATAGGAGTCTGCTAAATGTGCTTTAAGTCCCAAGAGGACAAAGACCACTGTCTAGCAGCTAGGGGCTCAAGTGTCTTGTAGTTCATGTAGGCTGTAGCTCATGCTTGAAACTGAATATGAGTACAAGCAAGCAACTGGCGAGGGGAGGTTTAAGGTTAGAGAGCGCAGGAATGAGATCTTAGGTTAAGGGAGCGAGAGAGAGAGGTTTTTAGGTTAGGAAGTGGGAAGACAGTTTTAGGATTAGGGAGTGCTAAGGGAGTCTTTAGGTTTAGGGGCAGGAAGGAACTTTTAGGGTTTAGGATCAATCAACCAATTTAAGTTTGGGGGGTGGACTTTTATGGAAAGGAGAGAAGACTGGAGTTAGGAACTGGATTGAAGTTTTAGGGTTAGAGTTATGGCTCTGGTACGGCTATACAGTTTTATAGGGTTATGTATTGGAAAGGCTAAGTATTTATAGGAAATCAGGCTAGTGGGAGTTTCAGCACTTGACTTTTCAAAAAAAGTGGCAGCAAGCAAGTCAAAAACTACTAGCATGGAAGCAGTTGTAGTAGAACCTATAAATAGTCCTGCTGTAAGATAAGCCCTTCAATGTTTGTATAAATTGGGAAATCATAATGTCTTAGAGGATGGTTTAAGCTGCAAAGTCTTTATAGACCATGATTACTAAGCCAAGATGTATGCTCATGAATAAAATCAGTTTTCTGGGTTGCTGTGAGGAATCTATTCTCAACCAGGCACAATGCTTAACTGTTAGATTTGTGCTCAAGGGAACAAGGTGTTCTGACAAAGTTGTGGCTACAGAGGATATATTATGCATTCAGTGTAATTCCTCTCATTCCAAAGGGATTGCTAAAAGTAACAAAAGGTATCCGCTAATTATGATATCAGTCATATAACCAAAATACCTATTGGGTACTTTCTTCTGGTGGAGGAAGCAGGACAGTTCTTGTGATTTCTTTCTGGAGGCATTTGTTAAGTCAAGACTGGGGAGGAATGCTGCTTCCCACCCTCAATTTCCTTAACTTAACTGGATAAGTTGCTGACATTTTAGTGTCCAAAAGAAATATTTTTACATTAACTGTAATTCAGGCTTTGCAGCAAGCTAAGAATCCTGCTAACTGAAAGTGTTATTCACCTAAATAGAGAAGGTTTTGGCACTGGTAGTGGTGTGAGACTCTTCGCATTTTGCAGGCAAATTACTCCATTTTCTATCCAGGACTAAAATCTCTCTTTCTGTGGTATAACTTTACAACTTTCTTTTTTTTGTAACATCAACTTTATTGTTATAAAAAAAAGTGTTGTACAATAACTAAGAGCAGAAAAAACATAAAATGGGATGCATACACAATAATGTACACAATGCTAAAAAACATGAAATAACAATGGATAAACAGCATTATAACCGAATGAACTGTATAAATTGAAATAAAAGTTAAGATGTGAAAGAGGTCAATAAGGGAAGTGCAATTTTCCTGCCAAGGAAGAGACAAATCTCAGAAAGGAGATATTACCAGAGTCCAGCCATAAAGGTGCTGGTGTTCACATACAGTGTAGGAAAGTAAGAGACAAGGAAATGTTAAAAAGAGCATTGTTGAGAGAGCTGTAGGTATCAGCCAGACATTTTGCCACTATGGCTCCTAATGTAGGTCTTCTAAACCTCATATAAGAGTTGTCCATAAAGCTTTGTCACTTATTAGAGCCTGAGGAAGGATGATACATTCCAGTTTAACAAATCTATACCCTGTCTGAATTATCCAAGCTTTAACTTTCTTTTCTGACAAACAAGAGGGATACTTCTACTCAGAGGAGAAATATGTTCACACTACCACTCACAACTAAATTATCTAATGATGTTTTATGCTGTCCCTCCCCTTAGAATGTTGAAATGTACCTACCCACAGCACTATCTTAGATCAATGAAGGGCCATATTCTAGAAGATTTGTAATCACATTAGACCTGACTCCCATAATTTAAGAATTGTCAGGCAGTCCCACAATTTATGAAAATATCGGTAGCAGGGATGCCATATATCTGGCAATTCACTAGTGGGTTTTCAGGCAGCTGCAATGGTGGGACCCAACATCCTTATGGATTAATAAAAATCTTTTTTTCATGAAAATAGGGAAGCTTATTTTACCAAATGATATATTTAATAAGAAAATGTAGGTGTTCCATATTTTGTTATAAGCCAGTGATGGAAAGTCAGGACTGTGCAGAGTCCTTTAATTCATTAATATAAGGAGAACTAAGAATTTGGTTTAAGTGGGAAGCCAGTGTTGGAGCAAGTGAGGGTTTCCTTGAAAGATTCTTAATCTTCCCCTTCTGGATGGGAAAGAGGCTGCAGTGGACATGCTCCTTAAAGGGTGATCTATTTATTATGTATCTAAGTCGTAGAAAATTCCAACTTTGTAGGTCCTAGTATTGCTGAAGCCTTTCAAAACTTTGAAGAATATGTCCCCTGTTGACCTTGATAGTGAGATCAGAGAGCCATTTAATACCCTTTTGAACCTGAGTGGGACTTACATATGGAGAGCCATCATAGACAAACAAGTTTCAGCCACACAAGAAGAGTAGATCCCCAAAAATCCGATCATTTCAGGTTGCATAAGAGAGCTTTCAATATAAGATGTATGGGGGAGCCATAATTTAGCATATCTGAGCAATAATTAAGGAAACCAGTTAAGTCCCCAGAAGGAGTCAGAATGTAATATTTCACCTTCTAAGATTGCCCAGATAGGCAGCTGATTATGGTTAAGCCTGAAGAGGTGTGCATGCTGAAATGCCCTTGTGTAACTGCCCCATTCAGGAATCCCTGGACCCAGCAAACTTATGAGGCTGCCCTCATGGCACATCCTAGCCTCTTTCTTCTGCAATCCCAAATGAAGGAGTCTATGAGTTTGGTTATCTATCTGTGCCATGGAGATGTCTGAAGATATAAAATAATAAGGCTGAGACAAATATTTTAACTATGGAAATACATGCCCTTAATGAAAGGACAAACTTCCTCCATGAATGGGTCCACACAAAAACCTTACCCATATCTCTCTGAGATTAATTTTAAGCATTTATGAAATATTACTATGCAGCTTAATCCAGAAATAACTAGGATTGTTCTTAGACCATTGAAAAGGTCAGGGCATGTCTCCAAACGAAAGGTCTTGAGCAGAGTGGTTTACTGGGAACAATTTACTCTTTGATGCAGTGATGCATAGCTCTGAGACACACCCAAATGTTTCTAGTAGGGCATTAATAAGAGGAAAGTCCTATATTACTGATAAGAATCAAATAGTTGTTCCCAAACAACAGTATACAGTGACCAGTCAAACATTGCGAAGAATTCATTAAGTATTCTATTTAGCAGTTTAATAGCAAGTATGAAGAGGGCAAGTGACAGGGGCGACCGTAATGGAGGAATGAGTCCAACAGAAAATCATTTGTGAACATTAGGTAAAGAACATAGGGCTATGAGTATATTAAGAAACTGTTCAGGGAAAGACTTTTTTTTCTATGACCTTCCATAGATATGTCCACTTTATGGAGTCAAAATCTTTCTTGAAGTCGACAGGTTCAGGTACATTTTTCATCCCCTGGAAGAAAAGTAGCAGTGTATGAAAGTGGTCCACACAACTCCTCTCCTGGATGAAATGAGCCTGATACTGCAGAACCAGACAGGGAAACTTATCCTCTTCCTATGCTGCTACACTCTACTTTTCATTATGACTCTTTCAACATGCCAGCTCTGATATTCTCTCTTTTTGTATTGCATGCATATATTGTGCTTTTTCATTCACTCTATATATAATATCATGTATCTATTTTGTTTATCCCTGGGCTCAGAGTGAAATAGGTCCAGTGAGATCAATGTTCTAATCCAGTTAACAAGTTCAAAATAAATAAAGAAAATAAAACCTTCCAACTACCCATAAAAATATTTTAAAGCAAAACATAAGATGTGTACATGTAGCAGTAGGTGTTATTAAGGATACAATGCTGTAGTTAAATACACAGGGTATGTAAACGTTTTAGTGTTTTTAAAGTAAAACACAAGAAGTATACATGTGAAATATGAGGTTCATACATTTGAAAGAAGGTCATATTGAAGTCAAGGACATAAGAATCAAATCATCATTTTGCATTAAGAAATTACATAACCTTATATTAAAATGTAGGTATAGTACATAGACTCACACTTACACACAAACACATATATGAATGGTGCCTATCAAGAGGGATGAGTTTATTATATTGCTATTATGGGCTAGTTTATGTATTGAATCATTTTTGTTAATGCCTAGTTGCAGTCTCGTTCATGGCTGAAAATGGTCTTCGGACCACTTCATTTACCTTGTTAACAGATGATAAATTAGGTTAGTAAGTAATTAAATAAATAAATAAATGTGCGTGTGTGTGTGTGTGTGTGTGTGTGTGTGTGTGTGTGTGTGTGTGTGTGTGTGTGTGTGTGTGTGTGTGTGTGTGTGTGTGTGTGTGTGTGTGTAGAGGTGATGGAAATGAAGTGCCTGAGATAGCTGGTAGGATGCATACTGTGGGACAGACGAAGAAATGAGGACATAAGAGTAGAAGCAAAAGTAGCGCCGGTTGCAGAAAAGATCAAAGAGAACAGATTACAGTGGTTTGGGCACATGCAGAAAAGCAGAAGACAATCTGGTGAGGAATATTTGGGACAGACAAGAAGAAGGTAGAGGAAGCAAGGACATCCAGCAAAGAGGTGGATGGATTGTGTGAAAGAAGATCTGCGACAGTCAGGCATGAGTGTTGAAGAAGGCAGGAGTGTGGCACTGAATTGAGAGAGTTGGCGACAGCTAACACAATACCCCAACCTCATGTAGAAAAAAAGTAGAAAAGGGGAACAGATGATGATATATATATATATATATATATATATATATATATATATATATATATAGCCATCTTGCTTGACCAAAATTGAGCATATTTTTCTTTCAAGGTACATTGCTCTACTTTAGCAGCATGTTTGCCTTGGGAATGAGTTGGCTTAGAGGATTAAGAAGCTGTTGTTGAGCTGTTTTCTGCAGTCCACTGGTCCAAGGTTTGATTCTCTCAGCCTCCACTGCCTAACTGTGTGACTGCATAAGTCATTTAACCATACACTGCTCTTAGGCTGAGTCTGATAAAGCTCCATGGAGGTCAATGCTATACTCCAAAAACAAACAAAATACAAATTAATTTCTCTTTATGTGTTAAAATAGTTGAGTCTGTTTACTTATCCTTTGCTGACCTGGTTATTCCCATTAGGCTATTGGCCTAAAGTGGTATTTGCACTACTAGGAGAAATTTGGCCAGGGTATCAGGGAACTTCCCCTACTCATTAGGAGAGTCCCTATTCCATTCCACGTGCAGTGGCAGCTGGGAGAACAACATTCAAGGAGATCCAGGATGGTGAATAGCACAAAGGTGAATGCTGGTGCAGTGTTTGGAGCTCTAGAGGATTCTGAGGAGCTATTTCAGCAGACTTTGTTTGTTTCATCAGAAGCAAATGTTCAAAACAATGAGGGATGTGTTATTACAAGCATCCAGTCAGGAGGGTTGCTGGATATTTTGGGTGGATTGTTGCAGAGTGAGCTGGAGAGTGGAAAAGATGTTCCATGGGGTACAATTATGGGCAAAATTAAATCAGAGGAATTAGAAGCTATTTTGAAAGAAGATTATCAGACAAAGAAATCATATGCCGAGGCTGTGATGCCAGTGCACTGACCCAGCAATCAAGGAGCCTCAATCCTCACCGCTAACACCAGTGAGTGGCATCCATATAGGGAAAGGATAATAAATACACACACAGTAAAGTACAATTTCCCTTAAGAGCACACAGAGATCACAGTCATTTTGGGGCTGGTTTAAACCTATCTTTCCAGGTCCCCAATAAGACTCCCCAGTGGTACAGCTGTAGTGTCCTGATCTCATCCTAGTTTGTAGTGTCCTGATCTCAGCCTAGTTGGCAAGCTAAAACCTCCAGCACCCTCTCTGTCCAATCAGTGCTCCATGTCCCTGCCCAAGTAGCTGACACATACACACACTTTGGGATAAGAGTTAATGCAACAACACAGACACTCCTGGGGAAGGCTGGTGCAGGTTCTCCAGCTGTGCCCTTTTACTGCACAGTCTAAAAGTTAGTACCAGCTGCCACCACCCACTAATATTTCTCTTCTACTCAAAGGCCCTTAAAAGGGTGTCCAAGTATTACTGTGCACTATTATTATCCAAATGGTAAGTGTGACTGAACAGTCAAGGCTTATTAGAGTGACTTGATACAGTATCACTATATCCATGCAATGTACTCTAGAGCTTAAATTAATTCTACATAAAACAGCCACAGTTGAAAGGTTGAAAAATATTTAATAATAAATAATAAAAACACAAGACAATACTTCTTACCACACAGTGCTAGTCAAGAGTTCAGAGATCACAGAGAAATACTTAAAATACTACAGTAGAAAAGTTCTGACATCACAGAAAAACAAACTAGTCTATCTTCCTATTTCCTAGCTATATCTAAGAGAAAACACAGATCTAAAATAAATTTACATACAGAACATGCAGAGTGGTGAGTTGAATGTTCTCAAGACAAAATGCTCTGAGCTTTCTGATTCTCTCTCTTTAAATTGATAACACATAGCTGCTTCACATGACATCATTCTTCACACTTCTCTGGTGTTCCCAGGCTAACAGAAACTACATTTACATTCTTTACACCTGGTCAGAAACCAGAGCAATAAAGGAAATTTATACATCCAAATTCTAGCCATTAACTCTAGTTTTAAAAGAATAGGCAAGATGCCTCCCTCTAGACATATCAGCTCCAAATTTTGACATCAAAGACAGTCAAGAAATGCTTGACTTAGCTTTCTTACAGTAGAGTGCACTGTTGTTACATTTTTGCAGTTCAATATCCAATGCAGTCTTTTTACATTTAAGAGAACAAGCCTGTGACTTACATTAATATTTACAAATGACATAATTATCTACATAATTCTATCTGGCTAGGCTGGCAGCCTTCACCTATTTTCACACATCTCCCCCCTGGAAAACTCAAGCTAGTTTTTCAAGTGACCCTTGAGAAATGCCGCTTGAGAGGGATAGGTCTATCTGAATATACCTTACCCCATTCCCTGTCTTGAGAGCCCATCTGCATTGACATTGCTAATCCCACTGTGGTGCTGCACTGACATATATACTTGCAACCCTAGGTTCCATGTTAGCAACTTGGCATTTTGCTGGCTGGCTCTGTTCTTCCTTGTCAGGTCTGTGAGGGGAGCAGCTATGGTACTATAACTGGGGATGAGCTTTCTCTAGTACCCTGCTGTCCCTAAGAATGCCCTCACCTGCATTTTGGTAACAGGCACAGGCCATGCCTAAATAACTTCCACTTTGGCAGGTTCTGGCCTGATCTTACCACTCTCCACTCTATGTCCCAGGTAGGAGACCTCTGCCATACCCACCTGACATTTGCCTGGCTTAATGGCCAACCCTGCCCTCTACTGTCTGCCCAGCACCTCCCTGACATGTTGAAGGTGCTCTTGCCAGGAATGGCTGTAGATGGCAATATCATCTAGGTAAGCAAGGGCAAACCCTCTTGCTCCTGCTAGAATATGATCTACCAGCCTCTGGAAAGTTGCTGGGGCATTTTTCATCCCAAAGGGCATCTTTGTGAACTCATACAAGCCATAAAGAGTCACAAAGGCTGGCTTCTCTCTAGCACTGGGAGTCAAGGGCACCTGCCAGCAACCCTTGGTAAGATCAATAGTTGTAAGATACTTAGCCCCACCTAGATGCTCTAGGGCCTCATCTGTCATAGGCATAGGGTAAGCATCTGACTCTGTGTGACTATTTAATTTCCTGTAGTCCACACAGAACATTGTGCTGCCATCCTTCTTTAGCACCAGCACTACTGGTGAGCTCCAGGGACTGTTGGACTCTTGAATCACTCCTAGTTCCAACATTTCCAGTATTTCCTCCCTCAGAGTCTGTTTGACTCTCTCAGGCACACTATAAGGGGCCTGTCTAATAGGCCTTTTCAGTCCTGTATCCACCTGGTGCTGCACCAGGTGGGTGCACCCTGGTTTTCCAGTGAACATGTCCCCAAACTCCTGTAACACTGCTTGGATTTCTTGAACCTGGGTAGGAGATGGCTGCTGGGACATTGCTACCCATTCCACTGAGGTGTCAGTCTGAACCTTACTGAAGAGATAATTCCCCAGATCTCCTTCAGACTCGTCCTGCAATCCACTGCAAATGCACAGCACAAGGGCCTCCCTATCATGGTAGGGTTTCATCATGTTAACATGGTACAATTTGTTCCCCTGCCTCCTGCTTAGTAGTTCTACCATGTAGTTAACATCACTTATCTTTCTTACCACCTTGTAGGATCCCTCCCAAGATGCTTGCAGCTTGTTGTGTCTGACAGGAATGAGAACCATTACATGCTGGCTTACAGCATACTCTCTAGCTCGAGCATTCCTGTCATACCACACCTTTTTCTGTTGTTGGGCTTCTGCCAGGTTCTCCTGGGCCAAGCCCATGAGTTCCCTGAGCCTTGTCCTAAGGTTTGGGACATATGCCACAGCAGACTGCCTGTGAGGTTCATACTCACCTTCCCACTCAAGTTGAATTAAATCTAGAGGTCCACTCACCCTATGCCCATACAACTCAAAGGGTGAAAAGCCTGTGGATTCCTGGGGAACCTCTCTATAAGCAAACAATAGATGGGGCAAATATTTGTCCCACTCCCTCTTAAACTGGTCTGCAAATGCCCATACCATGGACTTGATTGTAGAGTTTAACCTGTCAACAAGACCATTAGTCTGGGGATGGTAGGGGGTGGTCTTCAGGTGCTTCACCCCACAGGACTTCTACAGACAAGCCAGTAGGTTTGACATGAAATTGGCACCTCTGTCAGTCAGTATTTCTTTTGGGAAACCTACCCTGCTGAAAATCTCTAACAAAGCATTTGCCATATTTTCTGCCTCAATGGAGGACAGAGCCACTGCCTCAGAGTATCGTGTAGCATAATCCACTACCACTAGGATATACATTTTCCCTGTGGAGGTTGAGGTACTCAGAGGCCCCACAATATCCATATCTACCCTTTGAAATGGCTCCTCAATCACATGCAAAGGCATCAAAGGAACTCTCACCTTGTCTCCTGCCTTGCCTACCTTTTGGCACTGCTCACAGGTCCTGCAGTATCCTGTTCCATCTCTGGAAATTCCAGGACAATAGAAGTTCTGCATAATACATCTCTTTGTATGTTTTATGCCCAAGTGACCTGCAATGGGAATATCATGGGCTATGGCTAGAAACACCACATGGTAGGATCTAGGCACTACCAACTGCTGTACCCTCTCACCTTCCAGCCCTCCCTCAGGGGTCCACTCTGTGTACAGTAACCCTTTGTCCCAGTATACAGATTCCCACTTCCCTAGAGAATCAGGTCCCTCACTAGCTACCTCTCTCAGCCCTTGCAATGTAGGGTCTGAGAGCTGAGCCTGTCTCAACTCTCTCTTTGTAACCTTTCCCAGCTCCCTTTCCACAGGAAGTCTGACATCCTCTGACAGTGGTGCCTCACTGTCAGCCTGGGTACTACTACTACTCACCTCTACCTTTGCAGTCTCTCTGTCCAGGGAACATGCATACCCACAAGCAGCTGTGGCTCACCTTCAGTTTCACTGCAGAGTAGCTCCCTCCTTGAAGTAACCACCTCACTAGTCCTGGCTGCAAGTATGCAGTCTGTCTGGGTCTCCACCAGGCTTCCAGCCCCACATGCTTGTCTCCTAGCCTGACTGTGTGTAACTGCATAAACACATGGTATTGACTCATCCAAATCCTTCCCTATCAGGACATCTGCAGAATGGTAGTTTGGTACTACTGTTGTCTCAAGACAACCTACTATTGGCATTTTGTCTTCCCCACTTACTGGTTCTCTCACCTTTTGTTCCCCACCTTACCTCCATGGACATATGTATGCCACAAAGCCCCACTGGTTGCATTCAAAACATTTAACCCTAGGTCCTGGCAGATTCTGTTGGGGCAGTCTGTGCTGCCCATAAACCCATGAGCAGTACTGGGGGTCCCTTTCCTGTGCAGGGGTTCCCTGATTGCTATGTATAGGTCTCCCTTCTTCCCCAACTCATCTGAAGTAGCACATTGTCTATCAGCTAACCAGATCCTCATGTCCTCAGGAAAAGTGCTTAGGGCTTGTTTCCTCACCAAAAGGTCTGCCAGCCCTTCAAAAGTGGTAACCTGACATCCACTCATCCACCTATGAAAATAAGTGCTCAGTTCAGCAACATATTCACACAAGCATTCATCTGCCTTGCGTCTATGCTCACAAAACTTTTTCCTATAAGTTTCAGGTGTTAGCTTAAAACATTCTAACAAGCAATGCTTAACAACAGTGTAATTAAATAGTCAACGTCAGACATTTTAGACAACATAATTACAGCTTTACCATGGAGTAAGGGGGTCAGGAACCGTACCCAGAGCTTTTGGTCAACATCATACTGTTTACATACCCTCTCAAACATATGAATGAAACTATCAAAATTACCCCCCTCTTTAAACTGCGGAAGAAATTTACTGACCATTTGTGCTTCTGGGGTCCAGTTACTCCCTTCCCCATTACCTCCATGACTCCGGCAAAGAGTCAGCATCTCCCTCTCATGCTGCCTCTGCCTCTCCTTTTCTTCAGCTTCCAGGTGTAGCAGTTTATTATTCTCCTGAGCCTGCAGACATCTCAGTCTCTCAGCTGCTTCTATTTCCAAATGCCTGGCCTCCAACTCAAGTCTCTTTAGCTCCAGATGGATTTTTAATTCCTCTACAGAAAGGTTGAGATGTCTATTATCTGAGTATGGTACATCTCCATTGCCAGTCTGATCATCCTCCTGGTTGCTGTTTTCTGATGCAGCTGTGACCAAAGCTGCAATCATGTCTGCCTTAGTAAGGTTTCCATGCACCAGTATCCTAGCTGGCACATCTCAGCCTGCTGGCTCCTTGTCAGCTTTCCTTACTTCTCTGGTGACATGCTGCCTCCTTTCCCTGACTAACTAAGCTAACAAAAGAAATAAAACAATTGTGATATGAACTCTGAGTATTCACTGCATGGCTGCTTTAGAGTACAAAACACCTTCAGTGATCACTGTACACAAGCTACAGGAATTAATTCTACCCACACCACTACAAGCCAATTAGTATTTGTCAACCAAATAATATGTCATGTGGATATCCAACCACTGCCAAACAATTAATATGTGACATCCGTGCACTGACCCAGCAATCAAGGAGCTTCAGTCCTCACCACTAACACCAGTGAGGAGCGTCCATATAGGGAAAGGATAATAAATACACACACAAGAATGTACAATTTTCCTTAAGAGCACACAGAGATCACAGTCAGTCTGGGGCTGGTTTCTCCCTTTCTCTCCAGGTCCCTAATAAGACTCCCCACTGGCACAGCTATAGGGTCTTGATCTCAGACTAGTGGGCAAGCTAAAATCTCCAGCACCCTCTCTGTCCAACCAGTACTTCGTGTCCCTGCCCAAGTAGCTACACACACAGAGTTTGAGATAAGAGCTTATACAACCACAAAAACACTCCTTTGGAAGGCTGGCACACCTGTGCCCCTCTTCTCCCCAGTCTAAAAGGTAGTACCAGCTCCCACCACCCACTAATATTTATCAGCTACTCAAAGGCCATTAAAAGGGTCTCCAAGTATTGCTGTGCAATATTATTATCCAGATGGTAAGTGTGACTGAACAGTCAAGGCTTATTAGAGTGACTTGGTACAGTATCACTGTATACATGCAATGTGCTCTAGAGTTTAAATTAACTCTACATAAAACAGCCACAGTTGAAAGGTTTAAAAATATTTAATGATAAATAATAAAAACACAAGACAATACTTCTTACTACACAGTGCTAGTCAAGATTTCAGAGATCACAGAGAAATACTTAAAATAATACAGTAGAAAAGTTCTGACACCACAGAAAAATAAACTGCTCTAATCTTCCTATTTCCTAGCTATATCTAAGAGAAAACACAGTTCTAAAATAAACTTACATACAGAACAGGCAGAGTGGTGAGTTGACTGTTGTCAAGACAAAATGCTCTCTGATTCTCTTTCTTTAAATTGATAACACAGAGCTGCTTCACATGACATTGTTCTTCACACTTCTGTGGTGTTCCCAGGCTAACAGAGACTACATTTACATTCTTTACACCTGGTCAGAAACCAGAGCAATAAAGGACATTTATACATGCATATTCTTGCCATTAACTCTAGTCTTAAAACAATAGGCAGGATGCCTCCCTCTAGACATATCGGCTCCAAATTTTGACATCAAAGACAGTCATGAAATGCTTGACTTAACTTTCTTACAGCAGAGTGCACTGTTGTTACATTTTTGCAATTCAATATCCAATGCAGTCTTTTCACATTTAGGAGAACAAGCCTGTAGCTTACATTAATATTTACAAATGACAGAATTATTTACAGAATTCTATCTGGCTAGGCTGGCAGCCTTCACCTATCTTCACAGAGGCTATTAAGAAACTGCAGGGAAAGTGATGAGAGACAAACAAAGGAAAGGAAATGTCAACAATCAAAGGAAAATTATGGTGAGAATTCAGAACAAAGAAACAAATGAAACATACAGATATGACTTTTGGAATAATTTAATGATCACATTGGGAGTGAGAACTCAGTAGGTAAGAGCTTTTATTCTGATTCATAAAGATACATTTTATGACATTATTTTTGAGGCTGGTCCTGTTCTGAAAAGATTTTGGGGGGTATGAGAAGAAAAAACTGTAATCCATGGAATTCTTATGTAGTTAAAGCATTTCACAGAGAAACAAAGAAAAATCCATGCTCAGTTTTAAAATGAAGTTGAAAAGGAGACTTTAAAGAGACATTTAACCAAACATTGTGAAGAAGTTATGGACATTAGCAAAATCTATGATAATAGAGGATTATGGATGGGGATAGCACTGTCATATTGTACTGAAAATGAAGAAAGAAAAAATTGTTCATATCCCTAGTATGACAAATGTAGAATGTAACAGAGGTGTTGTAAAATATTGGGGACAACCAAAAAATGTTTTTTTTTCTATGGAAAAAGATGTTCATTTGATAAGTAACTCTGATAAGAAGAAATGTTATATTTTTGGGAAACAGGTCATCATGCAAAAAAAAGTATGAATTGAAATGTTATAAACATAAAATTGGGCATTTATGGATGGATTATAATCTAGAGAAAAGGGATGAAGAAGAAGAAGAAAACAAGAGTGAGAACAGTATATGAAGAGGAAGTAGAAAAGCAAGATAATGGTAAAATAAAGATAAGGATAAAATAAAGATAAGGGTAAAATAAAGATAAGGATAAAAAGAACAAATAAACAGATGATAATATAGAAGAAGGTTCTGAAATAAGTGATACGGAAGATATAAATTGGAAAATAGTGAATGTAAAAGGAATTCTACTGGCTAAACAGTGAGAGACAGAAAAAGAAGATTTAATGGGATGAGTGGAAAAGAGAAAAATAAAGAAATGTATAATGCAAATGAGATAAATTCTTCAAATTTACACATTTTTTTGTAAGCTACAACATAGACATAATGACAGCTTTAGAATGCTTTTAGTAATGTAAATAGTATCAACAATATGAGTAGAAGAATAGGCATCTTAAATTGGTGTAGTAAGTTTAATGTTGACGTAATAATATTGGAAGATGTAAGATTTTTGACACAAGAGGAGAGATTACAAGCAAAGAAACTTTGTGGAAGAGATACAATATGGAAACTAGACAAAGAACTATGTTCAGACATAGCTGTACTTTGTAGAAAGTTAGTGAAAATGTTGAACATAGGCAATGATGATATTAACTATTGTAGATCTTAGATGGCATACTCAGGTATATAGAATTATAGCACTGTATACCCATGTTACAATTAAAGAAAGGAAAAATGTATTTCATAAAATGTTGGATTGTTTAGTAATTAAATATGAATATAATATTAACAGGAGATTTTAATTGCTATTTGAGAGTAGAAAAAAGAAGCAGGGACATGATATTAAGAATTTTTAAGTTATAAAATGTGGTAATTTAAAAATTTAGAATAATAATTGGTGAACATACAGTCAAGGTAAATATAAGATGGAAATGGATTATTTTATTATATCACAAAGTTTAAATATAACTAAGGAAGAGACACTTGTAACAAGCTTTTCAGTTCACTCAGCCATATGGATAGAAACACAAGAAAATAAGGAGAATATCAGACTGAGAAAAGTAATAAAAAGAATAAATGAAAAATTATAGGATGAAAATGGAAAAGAAAATAAGCATGTGCTTATGGAAAGATCACTTTTCCAATACAGTGTATTATAACAACTGGTTTGAGTAGTGGCTAACTTTATAAGAAAAATATTAAAAAAAGTTTTTTAGACTGGCAGTCAGATGTAAGAAAAGCAGAAAAAATGAATTGTAAAACAATGTATGGCTGCTTTAAAGAACTTGAAAAAGAACAGTAGAGAATATTCTGTGCTAGAATGGAGACTTTATGAAAAGAATCAAGAGAAATGTAAATAATTATTATTTAGGCAATGATATTATTTACAAGGTAAAAAAGAAGAGACATCAGCTTATATGAGTAGCATAGTTAAAGAGAACACTAGTATAACAGAAGAAATGAAATATGATAGAAGACAGGTAAGAAGAGCTCAGGAACACATTATTAATATCATAATACATTTTGTAAATAAAATGTTTCAAGATTTAAAGAAAGTACAAAAAAGAATGGCATGTTAACAAATTGACAGAACAAAAAAATAAGGAACTGGAAAATAAGATTTCCTTATATGATTTAGATAAGGTTGTAATGCCCCAGCACTGGCCCAGTAATCAAGTGAATCAATCCTCACCACTGGTAACAGTGGAGGATGTACACACTGGGAGGATAACAAGTACACAAATAGTAAAGTGCAATTGCCATTAAGAGAACACAGAGACCACAGTCAGTCTGGGTGATTTCTCCCTCTTTCTCCAGATCCCCAATAAGACCCCCCACTGACACAGCTATACACTTGAGTTCTCAGCTGACTGGCCAAACCAAGACATCCAGCACCCTCTCTGTCCATCCAGTGCTTCGTGTCCTTGCCCAAGTAGCTGACACACACACACACACACTTTGAGGTTTGATTTATATACACACATACCTGGGAAAGGATGGCACAGGGTTACAAGTTATGCCCCCTTCTGCCCAGACTATAAGGTAGTTTTCACCACCACCAGCCACTACTTATCAGCTATTTTAAGGTCCTTAACAAAGGGTGTCCAGTCCTACTGTGTAATGTTACTATCACTTCAAATGGTAGTTTGACTAAGAGCAAGGCTATTAGGAGTGGCCTGTACAGTGTCAACAAATAGATATAGTTATGGATGAGTAGTTAAATGAAAGTTTTATGTATAAAGATTTATGCAGTGAAGTAATTTGATTTGTATGGAAAAAAGGAAGATGCAACTGATATTGAAAATTGGAGACCTATAGTATTGAACAGTGCAGATTATAAGATTGTTACAAAAATAAGTCAAAAGAGAATGAATGGAAAGTAAAATGAAAAGTATTATGGAAGATATATATAGCTTAAAGGAACAAGAATGTTATGAATTATTATTCATAGGGAAATTGTATTCATAATAAGGAAAATTGTGGATGATACTATAAACCAGACTGATGAGACCAAGATCATGATAGGATATTTAAATAAAGCTTTTGCTACAGTACAACATGAACTTTTCTGGACAATTATAGAAGAGTATAACATTAGTAAGAAAATTAAAAATGTATGTTGTTCTGCATATAATAGAAATAAAGTAAGAATTTTAGTGAATGGATGGCTAAGCAAAGAAATAGATACAAAGAATGGCATACTTCAGGGATGTCCTATGAGTAGTGTATTATTTGCACTAGTTATGAATGTATTAGTCAGAGATATGCATTTGCACATAAGAGTTGCTACTTATATTACTAATGAAGGGATAACAATTCCAGTTATGTTTACTTAGGCAGATGATAGTATGTAGATTATGAAAATCGTCTGGATGAAAGAAGTTATATGTAATGGACATCAATGTTTAAATATAATAGGCATGAGTTTAAATAAAGAAAACAGTAAAGGATTGGGTGATATAATAAAGATATGAGGAGTATTTCTCAATGAAAGAAATTTCTATGTTAGGAATAAGGTTTGGGGGTAAAAATGTAAGTGCGGAACAAAGGACTAGGATACTAGATGAAATAAAGGAGCTTTGTGTTTTTGGAAAACATACAAGCTATCATTTAATAATAATGTTTATTCGATTACCACAGTTATCCTGGGAAAGATTGCACATTTCACTAGTGTATATATGTTGCCAGTAATGTACGAAAAAGAAATACTACAAGTATTTTTTTCATTTATATGGGATACAAGATTGAATCCAGTGAAGAGGGGAGTCTTATACATGGACAAGGAAGATTATTTAGTTATTTATTTTACATTTGGCTACTGGGAAAGTCTAACTGGCGTTTTTCAGCAGAGGCCTGGGGAGAAAAGCTGCACATATAGCATAGATTAACAAATACGATTTTATAGGTACAGAATAACACTATGCATTTTACATCAAAGAAAACTAGGATAATAACACTAAGACTGTACATCAACTAGAAGTAAGATCCACATATAACAAGTGCAATTTCATAGGTACAGAATAACACTATGCATTTTACATCTAAGACAACTATGATAATAACACTTAAGACTGTACATCAACCAAAAGTAAGATGAAAAATGGTACACTATACAGGTGCAAAGATTAAGCACTTTAAACTGCACTATCCAAATAACATTCAGTATGATATACTATTGCAATAATATAAAGTATACACCAAGTGTCGATACTTAGAAGACGCAGTAGCTGATGAGAGGAGGAGAGAGGTATGAGGAAAGAGACATGCCAGATAAAGAGAAGTCTACTGCCTGAGAATGAGGGAGGAGAGTTAACCCTGGGTGAGCAGACAGAGATGGAAATAGACTAACCTGGGGAGTCACAGTTACAAATTCAATTTGCTTGTAGGTGTGTTTTTAGAGATTTTTTAAGCTGAGCTATGGATAACATGGCTGTTATATTATTGGGCAAAATCTTCCATTTTTTAGCTATAAAATTTGAATAGCAGGAGAATCCTGCAGAGTTACTGGCTTTAGTGACTTGAAGGAGAGGTTTGTTGTTGGAGCGTAGGACCCTAGTACTGGAGTAAGGATGTATTAGGCTTTGTAATGCAGGGGTTTTATCAGGGTAAGAAGATGGAGTTTTAAGAATTAGTAAACCCAGTTGTTTATGCTGCTTCTTTGAAAGTGTATAACATTTTTTGGGATAAATGATAAAAAGAAAAATTTAGTAGGAAATTTATTAAATTACAAATATAACTAGCTTTGGAATATGGTTAAAAAATTTGAAAGATGAAAATCATATTTAAATGAAGTAATGAGAGGTTATCAAGAAAAAAATTAATTTATGGAAAATAAAAATTGATGAAATAAAAAATGAGAGCAAAGTGGAATATAAAAATATAATGATACAATAATATTATGTTAATCCTTGGGCTGAGCTAGGAAATGAAAAAGTTAAACATATACAATTTTGAAAAGCATGGTGTAATAAGCAAGTAGAATGTCAAGATTTGTTATAGAAATTAGTGATTAATACAGTACCAGTAAAGGTTATGCCATATTAAAAAATCTGTTTACACGCCTCAGATGATTGCACAAGTTTAATTCTAAAAACTCTCCAAACTGTCCATATTGTACAGATCAAAACAGCAGATCTTCATATGTTCTTCTGGAGCTGTAAATGTATAAACCTGGAATGGAGTCGTTAAAATTAAAAACTCAAAAGATGGGATAAGGAAGTTCAACACTTTTCATGGAATTCATGATATTATCCTCCCCCAAAAAACTAGATCCCAAGTCACTATATTTATTATATTTTCTTACTAATGAAACTTTTTATATAGTCACAAATAGTCACAAAACTGGTTCATCCCATCTCAAACCTCATGGAACAATTTTGGGACTTTAATGTTAGCTCTATTACTCATGAAGGAACTTAATAAAAATAAAAATAAAAATAATAAACAGAACTTAATATCATACTTTAATATTATATGCATATAATATGTGGGTATGATATATATGTATATATACTATTATATACTAAAAGAAAGAAAGAAAGATTGAAAATGTGAAATATGTAATGTTTATATGTAAAATTTTTTTGTATGTTTATATGTGTTGAAATGATGTGTTTATTGTAAATATATGATATTGATTGAATATTTTTTATATGAAGAAATAGTTAGATTAGATAAGTATTAATATTTTTTTGTTGTTTTTTTTTGTATAAAAAAAAAAAAAATCTGTTTAAATGTTTGTACAGATTGTGATAAATAAGAAACTACAGAACATGTTTTCTTACAATCTATAAGAGCTGCAAAACTGTGGGAAAATTGTGTAAAGAAAATGTCTTTGAAAAAATAAAGGAAGCATATGAAATAAATATGGATATGATTATGTATGAATATTATAGGCATAAAAATAAGGAATATATTAGTAAAATAGATGTTGTATAGACCATTTGGAATGAAAGGTTAAATTAAATAATTTTAGTGGTAAATGGAGACTAGCGGTATTTTTAAGACAATTTGATGGTGGTTGTGGAAAAGGGAATGGGGTTCAAATAAGATAATGAAGAGTTAAGATAATAAGAAGCAAGATATCTATGTCTGCATGACAACAGAAAGGAATGGAAACATGTACACTGTAGAAATTTGTAAATACGTACATATGCACGTTTGTAAATAGTATTGTGCATAATGTTCTTTAAATAAAGAACCCCTACTCTTTTCAGTAAGTGCTGTTAGGTCTTTTACATCCACCTGAGATACCACCAACTCAAGCAGGTGGGGCCTTGATTTAACAACTCACCTGAAAAATAACACACTCAAGAGGGCAGCACTCTCCTTATGTTGCACTGCAGTGCCAGCAATATGGCTACCTGCTGCATGCAGTGCCAGCAATATGGCTACGTGACACAGCAATTGAGCACACAGCTTTCCACGTGTGTGTTGCTGCCTGTTGCACCATTGACACTTCAGTTCTTAAAAGAAGTTTTACATTTGAAACCTCAGCATTTTATCTTACACTTCCAGATACTAACTTTGTCTTGAAAAAAATAAAAATAAATTGCACCCATAAGTCAGCTTTGTTGTTTTAACATTTACTTTGACCTTGGAGGACTTGGAGTTGTAGGCCATGAGGTGTGCCCTTCCATCCATATTTTTTATGAGGAAATGGATGCACTAAATTCAAATATTCACTTCTACTTAGGATGCGAACCCATATAATGAAGTTGATGGGGGTCCTGATAGCAAACTTGAGTGTACAGTTCCAAGTTAAAAAGTAATAGAAAATATGATCAGCAGTATTTCTGCCTTTTGGTCCAAACAGGATGGATTTAATCTTTGAGGAAACATGGCATGTCTAATTGGTTAGCTCTATATAGGCTTTCTTCAGATTATGAAGGGAAGCCCCTCTGTGAGCCTTTTGGAGCTCATTCTGTAAGTGGGGTGATTGTCTTGGCAGCAGCTTTTTCAGTGCTGCCCTGATAGACATCATCTGTTAAGCACCAGCTTGGTCACAAACACTTTGTAGCTTCCTATGAATAGATGAGGAGATGTATAAGAAGTACAAATCTGGCTTGAAGTACCAACCTAAGGGTGTGTACCTTTTTTTGTTTATTCTTCAAATGAAGAGATGAGAAGACAGGGCATTAGATTACAAATTGGCCCTGGGTGCTAGATGAGCCAACTACAGCTCTACAATTGGTATAATGGTTAAGGTTATTGACTCCCAAGCATAAGTTACAGTGTTTGATCCTGAATTCCTGTCAATGTATCTATGAAATTTGAATGTTCTCCCTGTACCTCTGTGGGGCTCCTCCTCAAACTCACCAAAAGTTGAATGGATTAGTGGGCAGCAGCACAAACTCTAGGCGGTACCCATCAAGAGAAGAATCTGCAGACCAGCCACTTTAGATATCAACTGTGGAGCACATTATCATCAAGATAGGAGAACATGGATCACAGAATGGGTGCAGTATCAGGGCTGGCCAGTTGATGGCGGTTTGGGCACATTAACTAATATAATCAAAAAATGGGCATGGGTATTTAATGATGATAAGTGAATTGTGGTAGCATGATTTTCTTGATGGTTATTGTCATTTTCAACAAAATATTTCAGTAAAAACTATTTTAAAACTATATCAGACAATGATGTTAGCTCACCGGAAGAACTATTCATAGCTACTGACAAACATTTCTGTGTAAACCTAACTGTGTGCAAAATGTAAAAGCAGTTGTTTTCTGCTCCTCATTCAAAAGTAGCCATTTATATTTGAGTGAGATAAATCATCTGTTATTAAGCAGTCCCAATATGCATGGAAAAATGAAGAGATTCTTTAATAAAATTTGCATAGAATTTACCAGTATATTTTTTGATATCATGGCATAATCTGCAAATGCACTGCAGATATGCATTAATTCATGTTAATATTTAATTTAGCCTAGGAGACTTTTGAAGTTCAGAAAATAAAATGTATATCTAAACAAACTTGAGAGGATTATTAGCATTCTCTGTAAAACAAATACATGGCTGCCACAAAACCCTATACATCCAAGACAATCAGAAAACTATTTATGAGAATGCAAGATTAACACAGTCATAAGTGTTGGTTACAATGCAAAGTCATTTCTGAAGTAAACAAGCCTCAAGTTGCAGATTACAGACATGTGGAGTCATGCAAGCATCTTTATAAATATGCCATATGAGGTTACCATTCTAGTGATATATGTAATCCATTGTATTAAAAAACAACCTTACCATTTAAAAAAAAAAGGTGTTTAACTTTTTCCCATAAGATGATGGCACCATATCTCTAATTTTGCAAGAGGATGAAACAAGGAAAGACAGAAATGGAGGGGTTTACCCAAGTTTTGGTCAGAGCTGAGAATTCTAAAGCACACTGCTCCTGGAGTTGACAGAACACTAACCCAACATCAGATGACCTATGCTGTTCAGATACCCCTAGTTGTTGCCATTATACATTTCAGAGAGTTAGACTTACTAGTCTGTGGTTGCAATGAAAATCCTGTTTGTTCAATATCTTTGTGGAAACCTGGCGTAGAAAAATGCACCTCATATTCCTTTTCCACGTCTTAGTCTGGCAGGTTAGCCTAGAGTTTAGATCTGTGTTCTGGAATAGCTTTCCTTTTGTTCCATTTGAGGAGTTAATGCAAAAAGGTGACTGATAAGGCATCCCTTTCCCTTTTTAATTTCAGGAAATGATCGGTATAGTATGTCTAGACTTGTCAATACTTATTCCTGCTGGCAATGTAGGTTGATTCTTTCCAGACCCTTGGGAGACATCAGCAAAAAGAAGCCCAATAAAAGTGACTGTAAATAAAACATTCTATCTCTGTGGCTAAGTGAAGGAGCAGATGTAGAAACCCAGTCAGGCATTATCATTGTCCGAATATATGAGTTATACAATAAAACTTTGTTACCTAAGTAGTCTAAGGAAGTATTATTATTTTTTTTTTAAACTAGATTATTATTGTAGTGCTGAGTAATTCATATTGGTGGACCTACTATTTTCAAAATGAGACACAATCCCTTGGTTCTGAACAATATTTGTTCTCCATGCTCATAATTTAAAAAAATGACAATGAAATATCTTATGATATTGCTTTGTTTGTTCCTGGATGGGTTACAGTGTGGATGCTGATTTAACCAGTTCATACTTCAGGTTAAGTAAAGTCTTTAGTTCCTTCTTAATAAAACCAATCAAATTGTGGCCTTCTACTTTCTCTGGGAGGCTAATCTACAGATTTCAGTGGCATTTAGTTTGTTGGATAGTCTGACAGCTACATGACTTATGAAGATCTTACAGACCCTAAAATAAGCAAAAAGAACCTTAGCATGATGTGAAAATATTTCTAAATGGAGGGTTAAGGTCCCTGATTTTTAACCAGTTGCTGCTTATAGCTAAAAATTGTTTTCCTTATTAATTTTAATTCATTTATTACTTGTTGATGCAGTTTTAAGAAAAGGATGGATGGCCGTAATGCCAATAATATTCATGTGAGAGAAAGCGGGCATGATGATGATGTCTCTTTAAACGTTTATTGTATGGTAAGGGAGCAGTAAAAATTGTATGCTCAAAAAAGTATGATTCTGAAATTGCCAATAAAGAAGAATGCTGACTTAAAATATTTCAGAATAAAGTATTTTCATTAGCTTGCTATAACCTGTTACTGATGACTCACACTTGAACAACAGGAGAGAGAGAGAGACAGACACAGAGAGAGAGAGAGAGAGAGAGACAGAGAGAGAGAGAGAGAGACTGAGAGAGAGAGACACAGAGACAGACAGAGAGAGAGAGACAAAACTCATACCCTGTTATAGTCAGTTTTTGTGTAGGGTGTGGAGCTGGAAGTCCTTCTGAAGGCCTAGTGGACTATATACATTGTCATTGCTTGAGGCAGTAGGAGATCCGTGATAAAATAATTCAGCTACATCACAGTGGCATGGTGTGAACTTATGAGGTATGCATTTCTGCTACCCCACAAGCCTTTTGAAAAATTGAATACAGTGCACAGATCCTACATTTTACACTTGCATGAGTTTCTCCAGATACTTTATTTATTTATTTGACATGGAAAGTCTGACTGGGCCAGAAAGCGTCCATTTTCAGAGGAGACCCAGGGAGAAAAGCTCTACAATCACAATCTTTAAAAAATCAATTACAGATATTTTAAATCACAAAGTATCATGGTATACTACAAAACATAGGAGTGAAAAAGTGTTGTAATGAGAAAAACATAGAACATAGGTTTCATAGTACAGTACAATGAAAAACAATAACATGAGCTGGAGAAAATATGTGAAGAAAAACTCATTAGTCATATTATTTGTTACGTATATTAGTATGTGATAAATGAGACCGGAGACTATTCTAATAATATATTTAAAAGAGATATTGGAGATTACATAATTAGAGACAGTAAGGGGAAATTGAGTGATGTCTTAGTATGAGAGATGGTGCTCATATTATGGTTGTAGAAGGAAGAAGGATGGAATAGGAAGATGGCAGGGTGTCTTCAGGTAGCTTACCTGAACAGAGAGGAAGGAGACAGACATACAGGAAAGGTCTGCAGAGATAAGGTGTGGTAGTGGGAAAACAAAATAAATGAGTAGAATAGGAGGTTAGAGAGGTTTGTGAGGCATGACCTAAGCTGAAGGGGTGAGTGAAGTTTAGTGAGTAAGCTCAGCCAGGGTTGTAGTTGTTTCTCCACAGTGATAAAAGCAACAAGAAATATAAACATAAGTTTTCTATACATCAAGATAATCCATGTCTGTTTAAATGCTATTCTGATATTATTTGACCTTTTCTGGTAAAATCTAATTGTAGGTTGCTGCCTGTTAACTATCCTGAATTACTTTTCCACACCAGCTACTATATTTTTTCACTAAGTATAAACATTCTATGAAATCAATGGCACATTCTGTTAAATCTATAGCAGCTTTATAAGACAGCGGCAGCAAACAGGTTTGATGTCAGTAATACAATTATTGAAACAATTACAACCATTGCAAACCATTCTGGTGAGTATCAAGGAGCAGCAGTAATTGATATCAAATAATATCTGAGACATAACAAACTAAGGATCTGTAATGGGTGAGCAAAGTGAAAGTCCCTAGCTAAATCACCTTGCATCCAAAGTTAATTTCCTTAAAACAGATTTATACAAATTGTAAGAAATAACTGGCATGGGAAATAAAATGATATGACTTTTACACATATTACTGTCCCCTATAAGCATTACACTAAACATAGATTCTGGATGAGTCAGTGTGGAGCAGATGAAGGTGGCAGACATCCCTGACTGTAGTGCCTGGGAGACGTAATTTAAAATAATTGCAATGTCTGCATGGTTCTTGTTACTGTAAGTGAACCAAGAAGGTAACAAGCTTGTCTTGCCATCATTATGACTTCAGACTGTTAACACTTCTTGAGTAAAACCTAATAAAAGCACAAGAAAGGACCGCTTCATCTTTCTTCTTCTGCAAACCTCTTGAGATTTGAACTCACATGGTTATTCAAAGCTGACTGTGTTTTGCTGCTATAGTTACATGAGGTGAGTACTTACACAACAAGATGTGCCAGTAGCTGGAACAAAGTACTCTTGTGTTACAAATAAATCCCATGTGATAAATGTGCTGCAATATTCTACTGAAAATATGTTTCCTATAATAAGAACAGCTTAAAACTGCTGATGTGAAGCGTCACTCAAGTTTATATAGGTTAGTCTGCTCTTATGCTGAACCTGGGCTCAATACACAAAGAAGCAGCAAAGTAAACTGCTCACCTTTCTTAAAAAGTAACTCTTCTGAATCATCCATGAGATACTGTACGAGACCAGCTTAAAGTTTCCAAACTCTCCCTGACCCTTCCCATATAACTTGTTGGTTTCCAGGGTCCCCATATTTTATACAGTTGAATAACCACACAAGTCAGGCCATATTTTCCAATAGTCCATATTCACCTGTTGTGACCACTACGTCTGCTAGCTGACTACTTGTAGTATCTCAGCAGTTTCTTCTCTTGCCTTCCTTAGTCTCTGCTACCTTCATAAATAATCCTTACCGATCGTTATTGTGAGATGTTGAGAGATATCCCTCCCTTCCTACTCCTCCTCACTTACTGCATTAACCCATCCCCATAGATATTGCTCAGAATTTCCTGTCAGCCCCTTTTTATATATATATATTCTCATTTTGTTGAGCAAGAATGTCCATTTTTGTTCACGTCTTAGAACAGAAAAAGCTCCATACACATTACAATAACAAACACATATGTAATATGATACAGAGGAATGTGTAACTTCAGTGTTATTGTAACAGTAATTTAAATAACGATATTATTAATAATAATAATAATAATAATGCTACCAGAAAATAAATAACTGAATAGAAATCTGATTATGACAATGAATGTAAGGGAGAGTTTACAGTTCATACAAATCAGATGGAGGACCCACCTAACAATGTTAACAGTATCATCCAAAAATTAAAACATATTTACGTATTCATGCATAAATGTACATACTCACTGTTAATGCCAAACCACTAATCAAGTGAAATGAGTGCTTCCATAATATGCAGGTGAAATTCGCTTTGACATGCTTTCACTAATTAATTTACTACTTTAACATTTTGCATATCAGAGTGTCTGACAGAACTAAACATTAATCAAATGTTCATGCTTCACCCAACTATCTAAGACTACATAACTAAAACAACAGAAGAATATAAACCAACAGGCAACTAACCCCATTAGCTAAGGTTTGTGAAAAAATACAGAAAAAAATTCTGGTCTATATCTCTGAATATGATATTCTCACAGATAAACAGCACCTCAACTGCCATTTTCTTACTGACAAATACCATCTACAATAATATTAATGAGGTCAAACTTACCAGCAGTGGAAGTTTAAGTATGCCTTGGGCCCCAGGCTATTTTCAAACCATGGGCGCCTCCTACTCCAACTCCCAGATCTCCCCACCCTTCTCAGTTTATTTCAAGGACCACACATACGCGTGGGTGCACACACACACACACACACACACACACACACACACACACACACACACACACACACACACACACACATAAATTCATCTTGCTTATTAATTTTAAGTGAATACTAATCTATGCTAACCTATATTCAGTTATAACACTAATATCTCCTTAAATTTGGTTAGTCTTTTAAGTACAACTGATTAGTAACACATACAGTAATACTCAAGCACATTAGGCCTCAGTTTAACATCTAATCTATAAGATAGCACACTGAGAAATCACGTAGATCCTTTAGTTGCGCTGCAATGGAGAGTGGGAAATGCACCACCTGCTTCCAGCATCTAACACAATGTGATTAAATGAACTAGGATATTTAAAAGTCAATCTAGTGAACTGCGGGCACACATACCTCAATGAAGTATAGGCATGCTGAACTTAACACCTATGATCAATGCAATCTGCCAAATGCAAATACAGGATGCAACGAACAAAAACTGTATGCCAAACTAGTGACATTTCCATGGGCGAGATGGAATTTTTCACACCTTTTCAACAAGAATAGAAGTTGTTTTATTCTATCCTAGGCAAGTACTTTTACCAGGAATTGCAGAAAAGTGTAAAGTAAATAAACAGAAAGACTAAATCTGTCAAGATGCTGCATGTAGATGCTAAGACAATTTAGCTTTCATAAATCACATTTTAATAAAGAATGAAGGGATCAACGAACTCCGTGCCGTGCAACATATCCATGTTTAGCACTTCACAGGCCATAAAATAACACAATTTCCATTGCTTTTACCAGTTGATAGGTTCCATGCCAATATTATTAACTGTGTTGAGGACATTGTTTACATCCCTTCAACCAATAAACAAAAAGTAAGTCTCTGATGCAAAAAGTGACTTTGTATTTCTGTATTCAAACCTAGAAAAAGCTCATTCCAAGTGAAGAGCAACCACCTGTCAATGTTAATGCTTCAAATGTTTTAACCTTATGCTATGCACTGCACTGGGACATAGACTTTACAGGAAGCATGTGATATGAAGCTATATAAAGAAATGGCACACACCAATGTCTTACTGTATTCTTCAGTGAACAAAGAAGGAAGTAATGTTGACTTTCTCATACGTTCCAATATATCTGGGTATCAATGTACAACCAGCTTTGCTAATAAAATGCGTTAATACAAAAAAGATCATCTTACTCGGGTGCTCCAAGCCAGATGACCACTCTCTTCAATTAAAAAGAAAAAAAAAAAGATTTATATTTTACTTTTAAACTGTAGCAAGACAATTGTTACATTTGTTGCAACTGGCTTGCTACAGAGTACCACGCGCAAAGTGCTACCTTTCTGTACTGAAATTCAGAAATGCTGGCAAAGAAAGAAGAATGCAGGAGATGTACTTCACGATTGTGTACCCTATCACATTGTACCCAGTGCAGCTGCCCCCTTTGCCCATCCCTGCTATGCTTCTGTTCTCAGGTACTGTACTAAAAATAAATAAATCACAGAATATTTTAGCAAATGAAGGCAAACTCCACCACTTTCTCTGCTGAAAGAAAAGGGAAAAAGAAAAGAAAGGCTAAAGGTTTCTACAAAGGAATACATGAAGGATAATTTAACTCCAGCATTACTTGGTAGCAGGATAAAAAAGTACTGAAAACCCTGAAGGGTATGCAGTACAGAAACAGGCAATGCAGTAAGCTCCCTACAGTTTGTCTCAAGTTAAATAAAAATATCAAATGTACAGCACATTTTCCTGACTTACCAAGAGCTACATTTACTGTCATGAATAAAATCAGTGCACGTAAGAATACAGTCATACCTCTCAACTATCTAGAATTTCATGAATGGTCCCCTGTCCATAGCCTGTATGGTACTAAGAAGATGGACAAGACTTTGAGGCAGTCTGCAGAGTCATTATGGATTAGGCCCTTGATTGTTTTAGTGAGAAAGTGTTGTGGTTATTCCATTTGTGGCAAGTGTTTAGACAGGTACATACCAAAAGTGGCATAATACTCACTGACTGGCCTAATGAGTGCTGAGTGTAGAACAGTTGTGTTTTCATAATAATCTGTACAACGAAAAAGGACTTTCTTACAACAGTCAATACATGATGATTAAAAAACACTTCGTTGTAGACATAGGTTCCCAGATCCCTAACTATGGGATCAATTTTCTGGAGTGTATTGTCATTGTGAAAATTTGAAAGGGGAGTCATGCTTACCAAATTATATGACTATATACTTCTTGACATTTAGTTTTAGTCCATGGTTTTGACCATACCTCTCAACCTCTTACAGCAGAAAATCTGCGCAAAGCCTAAATGATGGGGGGACAAATAGGGACACATTTTAACTATTGCTCTTACAAGCTTAGAACATTGATAGAATAATAGGTTTTGCATTAGCATGAATTTTCTGAAGGATGTGGAATCTTAAACTCAAATATTTGTCATTATTTAATGACTTCAATCCTCACCTGTTTACTGGAAAGGTGCAGATTTTAGGAGGAACACACCAAAAATATGAGGCAAAACTCTGGACATTCTGTGAAAATCTGGACAGTTGAGAGGTATGGTTTTGACACCACCAATTTGTTTAGGAAAGGCCCTCTTGGAGGATCTTGGTGTCCCCTGGAGAGTTTATGGTGGCAACAGGTTTGCAGTCATCTGCAAATTTGGGCAGCCACAAGCCCTTAATGTTAGTTTTGGCCTCTGAGAACTAAATGTCAAAGAGGAGTTGAAAAGATGTAAACCCTGGGGTACACTGCTAGTAACAGGCTTTTTTAGAAGAGGTACAGCCATCTGCCCTAACTTCCTAGGATCTATTAATGAGCCAGTTTCCTGTCCAATGATTTATAGGTTCATAGGTTCATAGGTTCATAGGTAGGTACTAGGCTATTGGCCCTAGGGCTCATACAAGCCTAGCCAAAAAATGTACCCTGGCTTTCGCCACGCAAGAAATTTATTTTCCTGTGCCCCTGTTCAGCAGAGCCACAGAAGTGATCCCCAGGGTGAATTTCCCATTTCCCATCCAATCATCAAGATTTTTCTTGAAGAGTGCTAATGAGGAGCTCTGTTTGACATAGATAGGTAGTCTGTTCCAGAGTATGGGAAGTCTCTGGGACAGGAATCTATCCCTCCAGCATGTTCTGTTTATTGTGGTGACAAGGTTTAGGTCCCTAGAGTGTGTAGCTCGGAGGGATTGGGATTTCTTTAAGTGGAGCATGTCCAACAGCTCTGGGTTTGACATAGCTTTGTATGTTAGGCAGAGATCGCCCCTGAGTAGGCGATATGCGATGGAGTAAAGCTGTAGTTTTTTGAGACGGTCTGCATAGGGCATCTGTTTGAGGCCAGTAATCCTCTTTGTGAGGTATTTCTGTGGTCTTTCCAGTTGTTGTGGATGTCTTGTGAGGTACATACCAAAAGGGGCATTGTACTCTATAATGGGTCTAATGAGTGATGAGTAGAGGGGAACAATGACCTCTTTTTTCTGGATGAGAATTCTTTTGTGATGAGATGAGCCATGTAGAAGGATTTCCTGACCACTGTGGCGATCTGATTATCAAAGGATAGACTACTGTCCACCTGTGTCCCAAGGACTCATCACATTTTCAGCATTAAGTAGACTACCAGCTATGTGGTAGTTCATGGGCACAGAGTTTTTACCAAAGGGGATGACAATACACTTTTTGGCATTGAGCTTCAGGCCATGGCTTTGACACCAGGTATCTGTCTCAGTGAGGCCCTTTTGTAGTTTGTCCACATCATTAGGAGTTTCGATTATGGCTCCTAGTTTGCAGTCATCTGAAAACTTTGTTAGCCAAAGACCTTCTGTGTTGGCCTGCACTTCAGAGAAGTAGATACCAAACAGGAGAGGACCCAGGACTGAACCCTGTGGTACTCCACTTGTCACTGGTCTGATGTCGGATTTGGAATCCGCTACTTTCACAGTGTGGGTTCTGTCCATGAGCCAGTTGGCAACCCATCTTGTGACATAGGGATTTATACCTAGTTTAGTCAGCTTATCTATAATTCCAGAGTGGGGAATGGTGTCGAAAGCTTTGGCGAAATCTAGATAAGCTGTATGAACCATTTTACCCTCATCTATGGCTTTGGTGACTGCTTCAAAGAAGTCAATCAGGTTTAGGAGACATGATCTGCCTTTTACAAATCCAAACTGGGTAGGGTCCAGAGTTTGGAGATTACCAATGTCTTTGTTTATGAGTTCCATGATGATACGTTCCATGGCCTTGCAGACCAGGCTCATCAGGCTAATGGGACGGTAGTTCCTAGGGTCTGTCGTGGCTCCCCCTTTGTGGAGTGGGATAACCATCATGGTGCACCATTCAGTGGGTACAAAGCCTGAGGTGAGGCAATGATTGAACATGGTACTTAGGTAGGGCGCCAGTTAATTCTGTAGTTCATGTAGAATGCAGCCTGGGATATTATCAGGTCCCATGGATGCTGTGTTCTTGGCTTTGGAGAGTGTGTTTTTTACCTGTGCAGCTGTGATTATAGGAACTTTGCATTCTTCCGGTATAGAGATGGGCCCTCTAGGGGGTGAGAGGGGGGTAAAGTTAGCACTGAACCTATCTGCTAGGATGTAGGCAATATCAGTTGGTTCTGTATATTTAGTGCCATTGTGCTGTAACTCAGAGCAGATCTGAGTGTTCCCATTTAGATTCTTGACATAGCTATAGAATGCTTTGTGGTTGTCTTTAGAGTCAGTGGCAATTTTGTTTTCGTAACTAGGTTTGGAGGATTTTATGAGGGATCTCAGCTTCTTACTGAGGTTGACCAGGGAGTTCCTCCAGTCATGGGATTTTACTCTTTTTTGCAACAGTTTCTTTCTTCTGTTGTAGAGTTTGTTTATGGCAAAGGACCACCAGATTGGCTTCCTTTTTTTGGAGGATAACATCTTGGTTCTATTAGGGATAGTATGATCCATGCACTCGTGTAAGTGCTTATAAAGTGCATTTGTGTAGGATTCGGCAGTCATACCTCTATTGTCCGTCTGCATGGGTGTCATGAAGTTTGCCACTTCTGTCTTAAGAAGTGTGAAGTTGGCTTTTGAGAAGATTTTTACGATGGTTTCCCTAATTGGGGCTGGGGGTGGGATGTGGATGTCTAGGCTGATTAGCTTGTGGTCGGATCTGACCAATGAGGAATTGACCTCTGGTGTGGAACACCAGTTTCCCATGTTGGTAATGACCAGGTCTAGGATATTGCTGCCCCTGGTGGGGGTGTGAATAAGTTGATCCAAGGCATTGGAATTTATGAATTCTAGAAAATGTTGAGCAAAAGAGTTGGTACATGTGTAGTTTTCCCAGTTAATGGTGGGGTAGTTGAAATCGCCCATTATTAGGGTGTTGGGTTGTACCCTAATACTTTCCAGTGTATCAAGAAATGAGGAGTGTGAATCCTGGGCATGGTGTGGGGTCTGTAGCAAGCTACAATTTGGATTGCGTTCTTGCCCAGAGTTAGTTGCACTTGGATAATCTTGGATGCATTATGCTGTGCAACTAGCCTGGAGGTGTGGATATCCTTAATGAATATGGACATGCCTCCGCCTTTAGTGCTTCTTTCTGGATTATGTGGTCAAAAGGTGTGGTATGAATTGAAGCCTGGTAATACAGGGGTGCTCTCTGGAGCTTTGAACCAGGTCTCTGTCACTGCACAGATGTCAATGTTCTCCATTTTAAGGAGTGCCTCGAGTGAGTGCATTTTGAGGTTTAGACTTCTAGCATTGAGTAGCATTACCCTCAGATTTTGCTTGCTTGTACCGGTTATGGTGGTGAATTTGTCATTTGAACCTTGCCTAAAAAAGGCACTATAGGGGTGGCAAGAGCCTTGGCCAGTATCCGGAATCTTAAGGGCAACAGGTGCAGGCCATCTCTGGCAAAGCATCGTGGACTGTCGATCATGTCGTCCCAGGCAGACAAATACTGGATCCCCTTAGAATGACACCAGAAGCTTAGCCCATTGTTGAAGTCAATCATTTTGTCCTTGTACTGTGGTATCATTCTGGGTGATGGCAGGATGCTACTCAGGGTTAGGGTCATACGTGCCTGGGATACAAGATCGGAGAGCTCCTCCATGTCTTTTTTCATGTAGTCCAGGGAGGTACGTCTCAGGTCATTCACACCAACATGGACAATGACAGTGTCATATTTGTACTTATTGTGGAGTGACCTGAGTGCATGCGTTATGTGGCGGATCCTGGCACCTGACAGGCAGCTGACAGCAACTTTCTCCTTGTTTAGTCTAGTGAGTGGAACATCAGTGTGCCTGACTATAAAGTCACCTATGACTAGAGTGTTTGGTATGTTGTTATGCCTTATGGGCTGTGGTTGAGTGGCACACTGAGTTTGTGGGCTATGTGTCATTTGGGTTGTGTTGGGGGTGGAGTTTGCTTGAGTTTATGCTTTGGATGTCCCTGATGCTTGGGCAGGTTTTTATTGAGAGCCTCCGCGAATGTAGGTGTGTGTTTTGTGTTTCTATGTGTGTGTTTTGGTGGTGTAGGTTTTGAGGGACTATGTGATGAGTGTGGTGTGGTGCAAGTGTTTACCTTCTCCTCTTGACTGTCTAGTCCAGTCTTGAGTGAAGAGAGCTTTGCTTCCAGTTTGGCTATATAAGTGCATCTCTCACAGGTTGTAGTGTTGGGTGGTAGGAGGAGAGGGTTGTCTGTGTACATGAGGCAATTGCTGCATTGCTCCAAGATGCCCAGATTCATCAGTTAGACAGGAGAAATCACTGGGAGTTGACCCTTAGACATGCCTGGATAAGTGTTTATTTATTAAGTACTAAAACCTGCTTTCCACTAGACAAGTGAGGAAAGTTGAGTGCTGTAGTAATTTGCAGCTTATGTAGTGCTTACAATGAGTTCTGAACAAGTGCTGAGTTCAAAGAAACAGATCTGAGTGCTGAAACTAGAAAACTGGCTAGTTATAAGAAACAAAACTAAGCTAGAAGGCTTCCCTCCAAGACAGAAGGGCTTGGGGGCTCAGAAGCCTACAAACAGTCTAGACCACTTAACAGGAAAGGCAGGAAACAAGCTTAAATTTTTTTTTTTGTTCTCTTTCCCAGATGCTCTCTTTGTACACAGTAGGAGTGCTTGAAATCAGAATATGATCTCACTGCACTCAGTTGAGTGAGCAAATGAAATGGGCCCAGAAGGTGTATCCAAACACAAATTTACAAGAGGGGCGGGCAGTTTCAAAGCCACTAAGATTAACACCAAAACAGAAACAGGGAGCGTGGGTGGGAAAACTAACTGAAGAACAGAGTCAAAACTTTCAGTTCAGTTAATAATCATGCAACACAGTTAAATCAATTTAAATACTGTATTATTTGAAAAAGTGCAGATAAAGGTACTTAAATTCTCTTATATGTCTAGTTGAATACAGCTAGATCTTAGCCTGCCAAAGCTGAGGTTTTTAAGCAGAAAATATTTCAAACTGTACCACTTAAATAGGCAAGGACAGGAAATCAAAGAATGTGGCTACCCCCACACCTGCAATTACTAACAAATAATAAAATTCAAGCAAGCAGTAACTGAAGAACAGAGTCAAAACTTCCAGTTTAGTTAATAATCATGCAACACAGTTAAATCAATTTAAATACTGTATTATTTTAAAAAAAGTGCAGATAAAGGTACTTAAATTCTCTTATATGTCCAGTTGAATACAGTTAGATCTTAGCCGGCCAAAGCTGAGGTTTTTAAGCAGAAAATATTTCAAAAATTAATTCGAAATTTTGAAGCTTTGAATATATAATATAGACCCCATTAATCCATACATTAATGATTTCATGCAAATCTATCCCCTTTTTAGATACACTTTTAAGCTACTTTACTAAACTGCAATTTTCAAATTCTTGCTTTTAGATGTGCAGGATTTTATTAGAAATTGGGCCTCTTTACTCAATTGATATTATTGCAGGCATTAGTAGACAACCCCATCTATCAGGCTCATAGTTTCATAGGTTCATAGGTTGGTACTAGGCTATCGGCCCTAAGGCCTATGCAAGCCTAGCCATAACAATTCCTTGGAAATTTTTTCCCACAATATTTACTTCTCTGGGCCCCTGTCTAGCTGGGTGACTGACATGATCCCGGGGTGAATTTCCTATCTCCCATCCAATCATCAAGGTTCCTTTTGAAGAGGGCCAATGAGGTGCTCTGCTTGACATGTATGGGCAGTCTATTCCAGAGTATGGGGAGTCTCTGGGTCAGGAACCTATCCCTCCAGCATGTTTTGTTCATTGTGATCATAAGGTTTAGATCCTTGGAGCGTGTGGCTCTGAGGGATTGGGATTTCTTTAAGTGGAGCATGTCCAACAGCTCAGGGTTTGACATGGCCTTGTATGTTAAGCAGAGATCGCCTCTGAATAGACGATATGCCTGAGAGTATAGCTGGAGTTTTGGCATCTGCTTTAAGCCTGTGATTCTTTTAGTGAGGTATTTCTGTGGCCTTTCCAGCTGTTGCAGATGTCTTGTGAGGTACATACCAAATGGGGCATTATACTCTATAATGGGTCTAATGAGGGATGAATACAGTGGGACAATGACCTCCTTTTTTCTGGATGAAAAACCCTTAGTGATGAGGTGACATTATATTCAACTTATTAACTTTTCTTATGATCAGAGACCATTTTCTGCATCTCCTTTTGGACAATGATGTTTGATTTGTAATGCTATTTGACAGAATACTGGAATCTCAACAAGGGTTCGTTCTCACAGATTTCGGCTTTCCAAGTACTCAAACCTGTTTACATATGGTTTTGGGAAACAGGGATTTTTCTTCTCTTGATCTTGTTATCCTAAAAAAGAAACACCACTTATCTTTGCTTTACAATTCTAATTTTAATTTGTCTTATTATTCAGAACTTTATGCCTTCAATTATTGGCCTTCTTGACTTTTTGAGATAAATGCTCATCCTGACTGGTTTTCTGTCAGTTACATTGATTGTAAATGCTTACTATTCCCCAAGTTCATTTAAACTTGCAGCAATGTAAAAGTTATTGTTACTTGAATGCGGGTTATGTGGAAAAATGCAGTTACATACATACTTCCTAGCTTTTGGTTTTGCAGCTTAATAAACCAAAGAGTTTTGTCGAACACTCTAGTGAATGCTTCACTTATTAAAAAAAAGGTTGTAACTGGTGTAATTGTCTAGTTGATGTACATCTACAGTGCCATGCTTTCTTTAGTCTTATTTTGGATCAAAACTTTCATTACTAAGCTGGAAAAAAGGAAAGAAATATCTCTAGACATTTGCTGAAACTTTAATAAAAATGTGCCCCAGGACCCAGCCAGTCTACTGCTGTAATGCGTGGTTGTTCCCTTGTCTTCAGCTCCCAAAAGGCTCCCTAAAAAGAAACAGAACTTACTAAATCCCTACAGAGAAGCATGCGGAACTCTGACCTCCCAGTCCAGTACTGCCAAAATCTAAAACAGACTTTTGCAAGGTTAACTAACCCTAACGTTTATTTGATTATATTAAAAAGTACTGCGACTGGGTCCAGCACTGGAAATAGCCTCTGAAGCCCCCCACAAACTATTGTTAATGTAACTCAGGCAGACCCTCATTCTTAAAGAGGTTTGTGGATGATATTTTTTTCATATGGGAGGGAAATGAAGTAGACCTCATTACATATGTGAATTATCTTAATACTGCCACAAACGTTTTACAATTTTCTATTTAATACTCAAGGAACATCATACAATTCCTAGATATTAATATTAATTCTGATGGCTTGGAATTACAAACCAGTGTTTAAGAAGAATGTGAATAAAAATAACTATTTGCATAGAACTAGCATGCATCCCCTTCATGTATATAAGGGGGTAGTTAGAAGTCAAGTTATGTGAATGAGCAGGTTGAATACTGATGACACAAGATGTATTGATCAGATTGATTAAAAAAAAAAAAAAAAAATCTCTTGTTTTCCCACCTTACTGAACTAGAGTAGTCCAGTTTCAGAGTTGCTGATCCCTGGGCTTTGTTTTTAGTTCCTGTTACTGATCCATTGCCTTATTAGGAAGGAGGGAAGTTTCTTTGCTTACCAGTGGGAGTGGAAAGCACTGTTTGTCCGAATTGGTGAAGTTTCAGCCAGAAACTAGTAGTCCATTGGTCGTTTTGGGCCAATTTTCAGCCCCTGCTATAAAACACGCTAAACGTGCGCTTTCCAGCTTGTACCAACTCAGCACAGATCCTCGTGGTGGCCTGCAGAGTGATCCAAGCAGCAGAGAGCTAAAAGAGTGACTTTCTACCAGATATAAGTATTTTTGTGGCTTTCCACTGTTATTAAGCTAGCGACTGCATTTAGCCTGTTTTACTGCTACTTTAAGTGATTTCTGCATTTTACACTGTTTATTGCACTTTAAGTTACTAATTGTTGCAAATTGTTTCTGTAGGCTACACACTAAAGTGCGCCTAGCGATTTACAGCATTTATAGCATTTACTGTCTGTTTTTTCCTTATCTCTGTAATAAAACAAAAATCTCTTGTTTTCCCACCTTACTGAACTAGAGTAGTCCAGTTTCAGAGTTGCTGATCCCTGGGCTTTGTTTTTAGTTCCTGTTACTGATCCATTGCCTTATTAGGAAGGAGGGAAGTTTCTTTGCTTACCAGTGGGAGTGGGAAGCACTGTTTTGTCTGATTTGGTGAAGTTTCAGCCAGAAACTAGTAGTCCATTGGTCGTTTTGGGCCAATTCCTAGCTCCCTTCAGCCCCTGCTATAAAACAGCTAAAGCATTAGCGAGTTGCCACTGTTGCACACAAGAGCAGCGGTGGTTAAACAAGGTTAAACTATTTGGGACATCTAAATTCCACTCTTCAAATTTTCCCTTAGAACTACCTTCCTCGAGCTGTACTGCTGATCTAACCAGCATATCCTATAACTGAAAAGTTCATCTCTACTTGATTCCCAAGTAGACTATTCTCTATCTGTAAAGCCTAGCACTTACTCCTACAGTACTTGCACCTTGATAAAGCACTCTTATTATAGATAGTACCCCACCAGCCTAAAACCCACTTCCCGGAGTCCTTTGAAAGTCTCTTTATCTACTACTTCTAGTATGTCGAGGATCAGTTGCTAGTGTCCTCTCCAGCTCAACTGGTGAACCTGGGAATATTGAGGCAATGTTACAATTGCCTCATGTACAATCCTCTCCTTCTCCCACAAAACACAAATACATGCGAGAGATGCAACTATACGGCCAAACTGGAGGCTGAGCTCTCTCAACATGGGACTGGCAAGACCAGACAGGAGGAGAAGGTAACCACACACAATACATACCCAGTCACACATGGTACCATCACAACTTCAAATCATACACATACTCACACAAAGACATACTGGAGGCTCTGTTCAAAAATTTACCAAAACAGCAGAGGCCACCAAAGCAGACACCCAAACAACTACCACCTCACGACCCAACACATGCAACACATAGACCACACAGTCAGAGTGTCAAACAGTCACAGCCCTTAAGGCCAAACAAAATGCCAGACACACTTGTCATTGGTGATTCCATAGTCAGACACACTGCACCAGACTGAGTAAGGAGAAGGTCACAGTAAGCTGCCTGTCCTAGAATCCGCCACATAACGCAAGCACTCAGGTCTCTCAACAGCAGGTACAAGTACGACTCAGTCATTGTCCACGCTGGTGTCAACGACCTGAGGGACTACATGAAAAGGGACATCGAGGAGCTCTCTGATTATGTAGCCCAGGCAGGTATGACCCTGACCTTGAGCAGTATCCTACCTTCACCTAGAATGATGCCACAATACAGTGATAAGATGATCAGCTTTAATAATTGGCTTAAATTCTGGTGTCATTCAAAGGGGATCCAATGTCTGTCTGCCTGGGATGACATGCTGGACAAGCCACGCTGCGGCTTGCACCTGTCACCCTGGGCTTCCGGATATTGGCAAAGGCTCTTGCCACCCCATAGTGCCTTTTTAGGCAAGGCTCAAATTCTAAACCTACCATCCTAGAACACCAAAAGGAAAAAACTAAGGGTAATGCTGCTCAATGCCAGAAGTCTCAATCTCAAGATGCACTTTCGAGGCCCTTCTCAATATGGAGAACATCGATGTCTGTGCTGTGACAGAAACCTGGTTCAAGGCTCCTGAGAGCACCCCAGCACTAACAGGTTTCACCTCATATCATGCCGGCCCCAAAATCCGGACAACACCAAGAAAGGAGGGTGTCCATATTCATAAAGGACACCCACACCTCAAGGTTGGTGGCAACGCACGATGCATCGGAGACCATCCAGGTGCAATTAACCATAGGCAAGACTGCTCTGCAATTTGTAGCATGTTACAGGCCACCCTCTCAAACTCAGGAACCTCACATGGCCTTCCTGAAAACATTGGAGGGGATAAATGTATCTCCAAACACCATCATACTAGGTGACTTCAACTACCCTAATATAGACTAGGAACACTACTCAAGCCCGAACACTCTAACCCAAAGATTCCTGGAGTTCATAAACTCAAATGCCATGGAACAACTAGTCACCATCCCCACAAGAGGAGAAAACATACTTGATCTCATCATCACGAACATGGGATCAAAATGTTCAACACCGGAAGTATACCCCTCACTGGTGAGATCAGATCATAAACTAATCTCGCTGGAGGTCCTCATCCCGCCCTCACCTGAAACAAAAAGACCACAGTGAAAAACTTCTCAAAAGCCGATTTCACACTTCTAAAACTAGTGTGGTCTCCTTTAAGGCCCCTGAGCCAGTGGTAAACATTACTCAAACCGCTGAATCACTTACAAATGCCTTCTACCAGCACCTGCAGGACTGCATGGATCAGGCAATCCCAAACAAAACTAAGACTCTCTGTACCAAAGGCAAGCATCCAGTCTGGTGGACCCCAGCCATAAACAAGCTCTACAACAAAAGGAGGAAGCTACTACAAGATAGAGCAAAATCCTTGAAAGGTAAGACACCTTTGATCATTATAAGTAAAAATCTAAGAGCTCTCATAAAATCATCCAAGGCAAATTTTGAGAGAAAAATCGCCAAGGACTCTAAAGACAATCATAAGGCCTTCTTTAGCTATGTTAGAAACCTAGGAGGAAACTCCCAGATATGCTCAGAATTAGTTCAAAATGATGTGAAAATTACTGAACCTACACACATTGCTAACATACTGGCTGACAGGTTCAGTGCAAACTTCTCCCCCTCCCCAAAGGAGAGATATCTATTCCAGAGGATTGTAGCCCCAAACATCTCCAACGCCCAGGTGAGAACTGCCCTCACTAAGGCAAAAACACAGCATCCATGGGACGGATGGTGTCCCCGACTGTGTGCTTCATGAACTCAACGAGGAATTAAACCCACAGTTAGGACAGCTGTTTAATCTTAGCCTCACCTCAGGATTGGTCCCACTTCATAAGGCGGTGCCTCCACAGACCCTGGAAATTACCGCCCATTAGCTTGACAAGCCTTATCTGCAAAGCCATGGAGAGGATCATAATGGAACTCATAAATAAAGACATAGGGAACTTGCAGACTTTGGATCCAACCCAGTTTGGCTTTGTCAAAGGCAGATCCTGCCTCTTAAACTTGGTTGACTTTTTGAGACAGTCACCAAGGCCATTGATGAGGAAAGGCAGTCCATACAGCCTACCTCGACCTGGCAAAGGCCTTTGACACAATACCCCACTCAGGTATCATCGAAAACTCATCAGCTTGAATGTAAACCCATACATCACAAGATGGGTTGCAAACTGGCTAAGTGACAGAACCCATAGGGTCAGAGTTGCTCGAGCCATGTCAGACTCAAAGCCTGTCACAAGTGGTGTCCCACACGGCTCAGTCCTGGGTCCACTCTTGTTCGGCATCTACTTTTCTGAAGTACAAGCAAACACAGGAGGGTTATGGCTGACAAAGTTTGCAGATGACTGCAAACTGGGCCATAGTCGAAAACACATCTGACACAGATATCCTCCAGAAGGGCCTCACAGAAACGGATAACTGGTGCCAGAGCCATGGCCTGAAGTTAAACGCCAAAAATGCATAGTCATACCCTTTGGGAAAAAGAAGGTTACCCGTAGCTACCATATAGGTGGCAAGACACTGAGCACAGAAAAAGTCATCAGGGATCTGGGGACCCAAGTTGACAGTAGCCTTCGCTTGACACTCATGTTGCTAAAGTAGTTAGGAAAACCTTCTATATCGCCCACCTGATCATGAAGGGATTCACATCTAGATCAAGGGAGGTCATCGTCCCCTGTACTCATCACTCATTAGACCTATGATTGAGTACAATGCCTCGTTCGAATGTATCTGACCAGACACCTGCTGCAGCTTGAAAGGCCCCAAAAGTTCCTCACCAAAAGGATAAAGGGTCTCAAAAATATGTCTTATGCTGCCCGACTGAAAGAACTCCAGCTCTATTCAGTCTCATACCGTTTGCTCAGAGGTGACCTGTGCCTGACATATAAGGCCATGTCAAACCCAGATTTGATGAATATGCTTCACCTCAAAAAATCTAGATCCCTCAGAACCACAAAGGTGGGAGACTTAAACCTTGACACGGTTATAAATAGAACGTGCTGGAGGGACAGATTCATCACCCAGAGACTCCCTATGCTGTGGAACAAAATCCCGGTACATGTGAGGCAGAGCACCTCGCTGGCCTTGTTCAAGAGGAATCTTGACCAATGGATGGGAGATCGCAGATATACCCCAGGGATTACTTCAGTGTCACTGCTTGACAGAGGCACAGAAAAATGATAGGCATAGTTTTTATTCAAACTAAAGGGGTGGCGAAAGCCACATAACTATGGGCTAGGCTTATAAATGCCCTTGGGCAGATAGCCTAGTATGAACCTATGAACCTATGAACCTATTAAACGTTGACTGCATTTAGGAACAGAGGCTATGAAAATGAATTGCTTGAGGATGCTAAAAACTATGCTTTACAGAACAGGACAACTTCATGTATGCCACTTTTTGGTGAGGATGTTAGTAATCATAATAATAATGGTAATGTTAGAAAATATACAAATGTTCGCTACATCACTAAATTTAGTAGATGCAGTGGTGGGATTAAACAAATTATAACTAATAATTGGGGGATTCTTAGAAGTTTCTCTGGTTTGGATAATATTATTACGAATAATCCACTGTTTACCTATAGGAAATGTAGCAACCTTAAAGAAAGATTGTGTTATAAAGATTTGAGGGAACCATGTGTGAGAAGTAAAATTGTTAGGCATGGTACTTTTGTTTTTCATAATTGTTGCAGCTGTGCATTTATTGAGACTAATAATGTTTTTATTAATCCTAATAGTAATAAATCTTTTATGTTTTATTGTTCGGCTACATGTAATACCAATAACATCATATACCTGGCCACCTGCACAAAGTGTACATGCTTATATGTAGGCAAGTCTACTAGACGCCTAACAGAGAGAATCATTGAACATAACTCTGAGATAAGAAGGCAAATATTAACCAATTCCTTAGCCAAACATATTTTTGAAAATACGGGTCATAATTTTAAATTTAGAGTTATAGATATTATGGCAAAATTACTCAGAAGGGGTGATTTAAATGTAAAATTTGAAAATATGGAATTACAATGGTTTCTCTGTTTACAAGCTGAATACCTGCCAGGGTTCAATCAAATGGTTTCTATTAAACCTGTTTTAAAGTTAAAACAAAAGGTTGTTTAATATAGAAAAACAGTTAACACTATATATATAAAATACCATTTTATATGATATTTTTAAGAACATAATGTATCTTATAGCTGATATATATATGTTTTTTTAAGGATTGATTGTGATTAATTGTTTTATTGGCTGTGAGATTTATTTAATTGATGTAAGTATATAAGCTGTATGTTTTATGGTGGAGTTTACTAAGCACTGACAAAGGGTACTTGATACCTGAAAGCTTTGGTGATATCAAATTTATTACTGCCTGAAGTTGGTGTTAGCCGTTTGTTTTTTTTTATTTCATTGCAACCACAGACAGCTTTGAAGCTTCATGGAAACTTCTCAAAAAACTGTTAGCTATGGATTCAGTGTTTTGAGCATTATTACAATTTTAGTGGACATGCCAAAAAAATAAAAAATACACAATGTGTAATGGCCTTAGTGTCATATATGTAATATTTTTAAGCTAAAAAGGGAAGAGAGAGAGGCAAGATTTCTGTTCTAAAAAGTAAATTCCAAGCATATTGTAAGCTAAACGAAAACCTATGATATGAAAGTTATTTACTTCTCTTAATAAAAATCAAAGGGTTTGAGAGTCAGTTGAGTCATACAATACTTATGAATCTGAGGTAAAGTACATAGGTTAATAGGTTCATAGGTGTGTACTAGGCTAATGGCCCTGGAGCCTTTACAAGCCTAGCCCATAGGATTACCCTGGCATCGTGCCACCCAACCTTAGTTCCCAGTGCCTTTGTCGAGTAGAGCCACTGGAGTGATCCCCGGGGTGAATTTTTTATTTCCCATCCACTCATCAAGATTTCTCTTGAAGAGGGCCAGTGAGGTGCTCTCTTTGACATGTATGGGAAGTCTATTCCATAGTATGGGCAGTCTCTGGGTTATGAACCTGTACCTCCAGCTTGTTTTGTTGATTGCAGTAATGAGGTTGAGGTCTCTGGAGTGTGTGGTGTGGAGGGATTGGGATTTCTTTAGATGTAGCATTTCTAACAGAGGTGGTTCAGACATACCTTTGTAAGTCAAGCAGAGATTGCCTCTAAGTAGGTGATATGAGACAAAGAATAGTCAGAATTTTTTGAGTCTGTCCATATAGGATAAGTGTTTAAGGCCTAGGATCCTCTTTATGAGGTACTTTTGTGGCCTCCCCAGTTGTTGCAGATGTCTAGTGAGGTACATGCCAAATAGGGCATGTTACTCAATGATTGGCCTAATAAGGGAAGAGTAGAGGAAGACAATGACCTCTTTCTTCCTGGATGCAAAACCCTTAATAATGAGATGTGCCATATAGAAGGACTTTCTGACCACAGTGGCAATGTGATGGTGAAAAGAGAGGTTGCTGTCAACCTCTGTTCCCAGATATCTTATATCGCCTTCTGTGTTTAGTGGACTACCATCGATGTGGTAATTCATGGGAACTGTTTTTTTCCTAAAGGGGATGATGACACATTTTTTGGAAGTGACCTTAAGGCCATGCTTCTGACACCACTCGTTGGTCTCAGTAAGGCCTTTCTGTAGGATGTCAACATCACTTGGGGAGTTAATAATAGCTCCCAACTTGCAATCGTCTGCAAACTTTGTCATCCAGAGTCCCTTTGTGTTGGCCTGGACTTCAGAGAAGTTGATATCAAACAGGAGAGGATCCAGGACTGAACTCTGTGGGACTCCACTCATGACTGGTCGGCAGTCTGACTTGGAGTCAGCTACTTTCACACTGTGGGTTCTGTCTAGTGATATGGGGGTTCATGCCTACCTTAGTGAGTTTTTCTATGATTCCTGAGTGGGGAATGGTATCAAAGACCTTGGCCAGATCAATGTAGGCTGTATGAACCACCTTACCTTCATCCACAGCTCTGGTGACTGACTCAAAGAAGTCAACCAGATTGAGCAAGCATGATCTAAACTTCACAAAATCAAACTGTGTGGGATCCAGAGTTTGGAGATTCCCTATATCCTTATTTATTAGGTCCATGATGATGCATTCCATAGCTTTGCATATCTAACTCGTCAAGCTAATGGGGCAATAGTTCCCAGGGTCTGTAGTCGGATGACTGCAGCAGTGTGCCATTCAGTAAAGACAAAGCCTAAGGTGAGGCTGTGATTGAACACAGCACACAGGTGAGGTGTCAGTTCACTCTGTAGTTCATGTAGAACACAGCCAGGGATATTGCCTGGTCCCATAGAAGCTGTATTTCTGGCCTTGGATAGTGTTGTTTTAACCTGTGCAGCAGTAATACTGGATGCCTGCAACCTACTGGTATTGTGATTGGTCCTTTGGTAAGTTGGCATTGAATCTGTTAGGAGGTACCATTGTGCAGTAGCTCAGAGGAAATCTGGGTATTACCATGGAGAATCTTTACATAAATATAGAAGGCCTTGTGGTTGTCTTTACTATCTGCCAGTCTTGGGACTTCACCTTATTCGAATCAGTTTCCTCCTTCTGTTGTAGAGTTTGTTTATGGCAGGCGATCACCAGCTTGGCTTCCTTTCTTTGGAGGACAGCATCTTGGTTCTAGTGCATTGGTGTATGATTTGGCAGTCATGCAACTATTCTCCATTTGTTTAGGAGCTCAAAGTTAGCTTTGCAGAAGTTTTTCATGGTGGTTACCTTTGCAGGGGGAAGTGGGAGGGATGCAGATTTCCAAGGTGATTTGTTTGTGGTTGGATCTAACCAGGGAGGAGGTGACTATTGCTGTAGAGCAATGGTCGCCCATGTTAATAATGACCAGGTCAAGGATGTTGTTACCTCTAGTTGGGTTAAGAATGAGCTGGTCCAAGGCATTGGAATTAATGAATTCCAGGAAACATTGGGCAAGTGTATTGGTGCATGAGTAGTTTTTCCAGTTAATGAAGGTGTAGTTAAAGTCGCCCAGTATAAGAGTGTTAGGTTTGACCCTAATATTCTCCAGGGTGCTTAGAAACATGGAGTGTGAGTCTTGGGACATGGTTGGGGACCTTTAGCAGGCTACGACCTGAATTGCTGTCTTGCCCAATGTTAGCTGCACTTGAAGTATCTCTGATGCATTATGTTGGGCTACCAGTCAGAAGGTGTGCAAATCCTTTATGAATATGGAAACACCACCGCTTTTGGAGCTTCAGTCCAAGTTCTGGGGGCAAAAGGTGTGGAATGAGTTATAGTCTGGTAGTGCAGGGGTGCTTTCTGCTGCCTTGATCCAGGTCTCTGTTACAGCACAAATGTCAATGTTCTCCATTTTAAGGAGTGCTTCGCACAAGTGCATTTTGAGACTTAGACTTCTAGTGTTGAGCAACATGACCCTCAGAATGCATTTGTTTGCAGCTTTTACAGTGGTAATTTGGTCTTTGCAACACTGCCTAAAAAAGGCACTATAGGGGTGGCAAGAGCCTTGGCCAGTATCCAGAAGCCCAGGGGTGACAGATGCAAGCCATCTCTGGCAAAGCATTGAGGTCTGTCAATCATGTCATCCCAGGCAGACAGATACTGGATCCCCTTAGAATGACACCAGAAACTTAACCAATTGTTGAAATCAATAATTTTCTGCTTGTACTATGGTATCATTCTGGGTGATGGTAGGAGGCTGTTCAGGGCTAGGGTCATGCCAGCCTGGGCTACATAATCCAAGAGCTCCTCTATGTCTCTTTTCATGTAGTCCAGGGAGGTACACCTCAGGTCATTCACACCCACATGTACAATGAAAAGTCATATTTGTACCTGTTGTTGAGGGACCTGATTGCATGTGTTATGTGGTGAATCCTGGCACCAGACAGGCAGCTGACTGTTACTTTCTCCTTACTCGACCTAGTGAGTGGGACATCAGTGTGCCTCACTATCGAGTCACCTATGATTAGTGTGTTGGGCATGCTGTTTTCCCTTAGGGGCTTTGGTCTAGTGGCACAGTGTTTAGGAGAGTTATGTGTCTCATGATTAGTGTTGTGTTGTGGTGGTCAAGTGCATTTCTGCCTTGGAGATCTCTGCTGTTTGGGTAGATTTTTATTGAGAGCCTCTGTGAAGGTGGGTGTGGGGTTTGTGTTTTTATGTGAAGGCAGTGCTGCTGTGTGTTCTGGAGGGCTATGTGCTCCATGTGGTGTGGTACAAGTGTTGACCATCTCCTCTTGACCAGCTGTTCCAGTCATGGCTGGAGAGTGTATGGCTTCCAATTTGGATATATAAGTGCATCTCTCGCAAGTGTGAGTGTTGGGATGTAAGAGGAGAGGGTTGTCAGTGTACATAAGATAGTTGCTACATTGCTTCAGGATGCCCAAGTTCACCAGGTTAATACGAGAAAGCACAGGGAACTGACCTTTAAACATGCCTGGAGGCTTGGGCATTAATAATAAGTACTGGAGCTGTTTCCTTGTAGAATGCTTAGTGCTGGTAGCACTTTTGTGTGCTACAATAATTGCTACAAGAACTCTGATAAAGTGCTAGACTAAGAAGCTAGTAAAAGTGTAGGAGAGGAGAGAACTAGCAGAGCTAAGTGAAAAATTGAAAAGCAGACTTTTTGGTACCGCTCAGAAGCTTACAGTCCAGGATACAGCAAATCTGTAGGCTAGATAGGCTACCTAGTGCTTACCACTCCCACTGATAAGCTAGAAGGCTTCCCTCTGACACAGAAAGGCTTGGGGGCTCAGAAGCAAACTTGTATCTGAACTTGACTAGTTACAGGAAAGGTGGGAAACAAACGCAAATGTGGGCTTTTATACCAGAAAGTTGAAAGAGATGGAAAAAAACTAACCAAATGGCTAATAAACTACAATCTCTGGGCCAGAAACCACTCCTCGTATGGTAGATGGGTTACCTAGGGCTTACCACTCCCACTGATAAGCTAGAAGGCTTCCCTCCAACACAGAAAGGCTTGGGGGTCTCAGAAGTTTACAAACAGTCCTGGATACAGCAAATCTGAATCTGGACTAGACTAGTTACAGGAAAGGTGGGAAACAAGTGCAAAGGCAGAATTTTAAACTAGAAAGTTGAAAGGGATGGAAAAACTGCCCAAATGGCCAATAAACTATACTGTAATACATAACTAAGTTTAGCAACCTGCAGGCCAAGGCCCCCTACACCCCTGGAAGGACATTATGTATACAATAACATACTCCCTGGAGGGCATTTTTGCACTTAGAGAATGGTCTGTCTCTTAAATTGTGTGTGGGGTTTTTTCTTTGCTTTTTTTAAATTATTGTATATATTTTTATATACTTTGAATGTTTCATACTTGCTGTAGTCAATGTAATTGTTGCTGGAAGAAGGATTTTACCTCCAAAATATAAGTTATGTAATTATTTAATGTCTACACAGACACAGTCACACACACACACACACACACACACACACACACACACACACACACACACACACACACACACACACACACACACAGGCACACTCCCACTGATAAGTGGGAGTGGGAGTCTTGGGACATGGTTGGGAACCTTTAGCAGGCTATGACCTGAATGTCTTGCCCAATGTTTGCTGCACCTGAAGTATCTCTGATGCATTATGTTGGACTACCAATCTGAAGGTGTGTGCATCCTTTATGAATATGGAAATACCACCGCCTTTGGAGCTTTCGTCCAAGTTCTGGGGCGAAAGGTGGGGAATGAGTTATAGCCTGGTAGTGCAGGGGTGCTTTCTGCTGCCTTGATCCAGGTCTCTGTTACAGCACAAATGTTGATGTTCTCCATTTTAAGGAGTGCTTCGAGCAAGTGCATTTTGAGACTTAGACTTCTAGCGTTGAGCAACATGACCCTCAGATTGCATTTGTTTGTAGCTGTCATGGTGGTAATTTGGTCTTGGCAACACCGCCTAAAAAAGGCACTATAGGGGAGGCAAAATCCTTGGCCACTATCCGGAAGCCCAGGGGTGACAGATGCAGGCCATCTCTGGCAAAGCATCGAGGTCTGTTAATCATGTCATCCCAGGCATCCAAATACTGGATCCCCTTAGAATGACACCAGAAACCTAGCCAGTTGTTGAAATTAATCATTTTCTGCTTGTACTGTGGTATCATTCTGGGTGATGGTAGGAGGCTGCTCAGGGCTAGGATCATGCCCACCTGGGCTACATAATCTGAGAGCTCCTCTATGTCTCTTTTCATGTAGTCCAGGGAGGTACATCTCAGGACATTCACACTGACATGTACAATGACAGAGTCATATTTGTACCTGTTGTTAAGGGACCTGAGTGCATGTGTTATGTGGTGGATCCTGGCACCAGACAGGCAGATGACTGTTACTTTCTCCTTATTCGACCTAGTGAGTGGGACATCAGTGTGCCTCACTATCGAGTCACCTATGACTACTGTGTTGGGCATGCTGTTTTCCCTTAGAGGCTTTGGTCTAGTGGCACACTGTTTAGGAGAGTTATCTGTCTCATGATTAGTGTTGTGTTGTGGTGGTCGAGTTTATTTCTGCTTTAGAGGTCTCTGCTGTTTGGGTAGATTTTTATTGAGAGCCTCCATGAAGGTAGGTGTGGGGTTTGTGTTTTTATTTGAAGGCAGTGTTGGTGTGTGAATAACATGGCCGGACTTGCAAAACACTGGTTTTTAATACTTGTTTTAAACGCTTGACAATAAAAATACATTTTTCGTCCCGTTTAAATGCGGGACTTCTTCAGAAACTAAACAAGTTTAAAATTCTAAGACTGGTTTTTATACATCCTTTTAAAAAAATGCGCCAAATTCCTGAAATTGCTTTGCTTTTAAAGGCATATACAGCCTAACAATAAGAGACTAAAACGGATCATTTTAGCGAAACAACTTTACAAATCCCTATGGTCTAATGTATGTTAAAATGGATGCACTTTCTTATCTACTTCTAATGTTTTAATTTGCAAAACATGAAATATATAAAATATATAAAATATATAATATATAAAAAGTATATAATATATAATCAATATAATATATAACAATCCATATATACAAAAATCTACATATTTATATATAAAATTATATATAAAATTACATGGACATACAACATTTCATATGCTGGAAAAATTCTATGCAATCATTTATAAAATTCATGAAATTCATACTTGCATATGCTTACAAACACATATACATATATATATATATATATATATATATATATATATATATATATATATATTTTTTTTTTTATTTTTATATTTTTATATATATGTATACACATGCACACATATATATGTGCATATAAATACACATATATACACACAAACACCCACTTATCTACATGCCTATAATAAATACATATATATGTAAGAAAATGTATATATATATATATAAAAAAAAGTGGTTTAGTGTTGGTGTGTGTTCTGGAAGGCTATGTGTTCCATGTAGTGTGGTGCAAGTCTTGACCATCTTCTCTTGACCAGCTATTCCAGTCTTGGCTGGAAAGTGCATGGCTTCCGGTTTGGATATATAAGTGCATCTCTAGCAAGTCTGAGTGTTGGGATTTAAGAGGAGAAGGTTATCAGTGTACATGAGGCAGTTGCTACATTGCTTCAGGATGCCATGCATTCAGAACCACAGACAGACATACCCACATATACATAGAAAAATGCACACTCAGAAATATACACAGACATACATACTGACAGACACACACATATACGCAAACACACTCATTCTTACACACACACACACACACACATATAAACACATGAGGGGGAATTCAATATAGTCTACACAGAGTGATTTTCCATGTAGGCATAGTGGCATTGAGCTTACACAGAAGTAAGCAGCCGTGTGATCCAGTAAACAGAGCAGAGGGACGTCCACAAGCCTGCGGATACAAAAGTGTCCATGCCATGCAAATCACCTCATAAGCAGGTAAATTACATGCAAATGAGGGTGCTGGAGTGATCCAGCAAGCAGCTAGGCAGTCCTACAAACCCCATGTTTGTATCTGAAGTGTACAAGGAAACTTTCCATGTACAAGAAAGTAAAAGTAGAAAAGGGGCTATAAAAGTCCATTTAGAAGGTCAGAAATTGCATAGTAGGCATAGTTATCTGCAAAACTATGCCCTGTGTGTCCAAAAAATCATGAAAAATAATGTAATAAATAATTTTTTTTTAAGCACTCATCTTACATTTGTGCGGCCTGCAGCAGCACGCAAACGTGCCGTTATGCAAAAAAAAAAATTAAAAAGTATAAAAAGTAAAAATGAGAAATATGTCAGGATAATGCATTATAGGGCCCTGCATGGAGTATGTACAATAGTAGATTCCAGTGGTTGCTAAGGAGGCAGGCTCTGGGATAGTGAAGTATCCAGGTTGCGTTCACCTATCTATATGCAAATGAGCTGGGGTTACTGAATAGCAGAAATGGGCTACTGTGTCTGCAGATAAAATGTGTGTAGCACCAGAACTGTGCTGACGTCCACAGAAGAGCTAGCTGACATCAAAAGGGGGCATGTCAGTATAATTTTAAGCTGATTGCACATTTGCATGGCTCGCCACTCAGCTAAGCAGGGGGTGTGTCCATTATTGCTAAGCTTTATTTAGCTGTGGGGCACGTGTTTTAGCTGATTTCAGCTATGCTAAGTGTAAGCATGCATGGTGGAGTGTGTCCAGACTGCTCAGCACTGTTTATACCTATGGTGTAGGTTTGCATGCCATGCTGCAGTGCTTAGCAGGTCAGGCAGTTAAAAAAAAAAGGAAATTGTCTGGGAAAGCCAATCATATAAAATACTGATAACCCCTGTTCCACTTACACTGGGCCAATCAAACCCCTCATAAAGTACTCATACACATGACAATATGATTTATCCCCCATACTCTGCACCACTGGAGTACAGACTTGGGAATTTTAACTAACAGAATGATAGGGGCTGTTGCTGCTCTGCTACATCTGTATGTGATAGAGGCTGAGGTCGATGCTGATGCTGCCACTGACAATAGGCCTAGACTGAGAAGGAGAAGAGTGTTCAGGCCCAGGGTAAAGTTCCAAGAGCTAAATGAGTTGGGAGGGTGGCCTAATGGTTAAGGTGTTTGCCTTACAAACACAAGGTGCAGGGTTTGAGTCTCACAAGGGATAATTGGCTAGGATTAAAATGGCTTGCAAGGGCATTTAGCTTAGTACTAATCTATGAACCTATGAACCTATGAGATTGTAGAGCACTACAGGGTGGGCAGGGACATACTACAAAAACTCAATGGGTTCTGCCACACTCAATTCAGACCCATAACCAACAGAAGGGAACCCATCCCAGCGGAAACAAAGGTATGTGTAGCCCTTAGAATACTAGTTATAGGTGCTTTTCAAAGACCAACTGGGGACATGACAGGGTGCCATAGACTGTACTCATGTACACATTAAAGCACCGCCCAGTGAGAAGGGTAGAGTCTATGTCAACCTCAAGGGTGTAATGCCCAGGGCATCATCATAAATGTGTGTGTTGGCAGCCCTGGCAGTTATCACAACACCCATATCTGGCACGCATCACAGCTGTACCAGATGTTTGTCAGGGGGGACATCCTGTACGGCCTTCTAGTGGGGGATGCTGGCTATGCACTGAAACCATGGATTATTTTATTTATTTATTATTTTATTTTACATTTGTTGACCAGGCTAGTCTAGCTGGATATATATCCATTTTCAGTAGAGGTCCGGGGAGAAAAGCTCCACACAAATACAAACAAAAACAAAAAACCAAAACAAAAACGTATACAAATAAAAATATATCATTACATGGTAAAAAAGGATTAAAAACCATATTATACAGTGTAACATTTCAGAGATCAAAGACAAATCAGAAAGTTAACATAGAACATAATCTTTCTTATAGAGGTGAATAGATGCACTCTAGTAAGAGATAAGTACAATAATTTACATCAGACTTGTGGGATTTAAGCAATACATTGAATAAAGTTTGGTTTAGTGATAGTCTTAGTTACACGACTAATTATTAAATGTTAGGAAGAAGGTAGAAGAGGAGAAAAACAGGGTATAGGTGTTGATTAGTCATGTTTACTACAAGGACATAGCCAGTGACTTTGGAGGTAATTTTTGAGTTTTTGTTTGAAGACTGGCAATGATGTAGTTAGTGTTATATCATTAGGTAACAGATTCCAGCTCCTTCCTGCTGTATTAGTAAATAGAGAGTCACCTATTGTTGAGATTATTATATGGGATTAAAAGTTTTGAGAGTATAGGGGTATTATTGGGTTGGTACAGTATTTTGTGGGCAATTGTGAGTTGGGGGATTAACAGATGGTTTTGAAATTCTAGCCAGTCTAGTTGTTTCAGGTTAGAACAGTGGTGAGTTCTAAAGGGATTTCCAGTAGCGAATCGGGCAATATTATTGTAGCAAGTTGCAAGTTTGTTAAGGTTAGTTTTCTTAAGGTTAGTAAAAACAGGTAAGGCATACAGAAGAGTTGCGATTAGATGGGAATGAGCGATCTTGGCTCTAGCTGATGTGGTTAAGAAAGACTTAATTCTATATAAGGATCCTATTTTTCTGTTGACTATTTTAATGGTGTTGTTAATATGTTGATCAAAAGAGAAATTATTGTCAATGGTTATTCCTAACAGTTTGGTAGTAGAGTCAGGTGAGATGACAGTGGCATTATTTGAAGAGATTGTGAAGTCTAAAGGGGAGGACCTAGTAGTAGGAGTAAAGAGAAGGAATTTAGTTTTTTTGGCATTAAGTAGGAGGTAACATCTGGTAAACCACGTTTCTACTGTGTTGAAGATGTTTTGAGTAAGGGAAGAAAGTTCAGTTGGAGAGGTAGCTGAGCAAATGAATTGCTAAATGGAGATCATTAATGAATAAAGAGAAAAGAAGTGGTCCAAGAATGGAGCCCAGAGGGACACCGATGGTGACAGGTAACAAGGAAGAAATTTGATTTTCCCAGAGAATTGCCTGTTGCCTATTGCTGAGGTAAGATCTGAACCAATTAATGGCTAGGTTATCAAAGGAGAGAGATTCAAGAATGTTAATTAGGATGGAATGGTTAACCATGTCGAAAGCTTTAGAGAGGTCGAGGAAGAGAGCAGAAGAGAGAAGGTTGTTGTTGCGGTTTCTATTGATAGTGTCTGTAAAGGCTAGGAGGGTGGTGGTAGTACTATGATAAGGCCTAAAGTCATGCTGACAGCTTGCTATTATGTTGTGGAGAGAGAGATACTGTAAAAGTTGTTGGTGAATGCATTTCTCCATAATTTTTACTAAGGGTGATAGGAGAGCAATTGGTCTATAGTTAGAGTAATTGATAGAGTTCCCACCTTTATGTAAAGGGATAATGTGGGAGACTTTCCAGATGTCTGGGATTGTTCCTTCTTGGATTGTCCTATTTATAAGTATAGATATAGGGTATGCGATTACCTTGGCTGCTTTTTGGAGATAAAGAGAAGGAAGCTTATCAGCAGATGGGGTACAAGGCTTCAGTTTATGAATAAGTCTATAGATGAGAGAGGTAGAGATGGGTTGTAGTTTAAAGTTATGGGAGGAGGTTGATTGGAAGGTTGGAGTTATCAGTGTTTAGTTGTCTAGCTAGAGATTGTATAGTGTCAGTGAAGAAAGAGTTGAAGGTATTTGCAGTTAGGTGGGGAGTATCTGGATCAGCATCAAGGATGATGACACACATCAGAAATGCACTCACACCTACCAAAGAACACCATAATGAGGCACACGCACAAACTAGGAACATCATAGACCATGTGTTTGGGTTGCTCAAGTCGTAGTTCCAGTGCCTCAATATATCTGGTGGAACCCTGCAGTACTCTCCAGTTACATGTGAACAGATGTTCACAGTATATGCAATGTTACACAATATGATCTTGCAGAAACAGCTGCAGCAGGATCATCACAGTGAAGGTACACACAGCCCCCCACCAGTGCCAAGGTCACCACACCCACAGGGAGACTCGGAGGAGGAACCTCCTGAGACTGTCCATGCAGGCAGATGTAGGCATACCCAGTATGCCCTGGCCTTGGCAAAGAGGCAACGCATAGCACATGCACTGACAACCTAGGTTCCTAAGGACTGACACCTTACTCCAACTCGCATACATAGTAAAAAGGATGCCAGCCACACCACACAACCTGTAACTTACCATGTATTGGCTGTGTACTACATGCATCAGACAGAGTCAGCCCTGAAAAACAGGTATCTCAAATGTTGCGTAAACAAGGTAAGTCACTCTCCTTTACAACAAATGTACGGGATACTAGACTATGGTTGCATATGTATGGACCTGCTGCATTTATGCAAAGGAATAGAGTGGGCAACTGGGCTACTTGCAGAGAGGAAATAGCTGTGTGGGACAACAGGTACTCTATCCAATAGTGACTGCCCCATAACATGCATTAGGCCACAAGACAGCAAAACCCAAGGCAGTATGTAAGGGAATTGCCAAGCAGCAGGGTCATAGGATAGATACATGACTCTCAACCCTACAGTCACCTATCCCCAACACATCAGTGTTCACATACAACTACAGTAACAGAATATGTTTGCAGGGATATATCAGCTGCCCATACAATCCCAGGGCTATCCCAAACAACCTGGCTACATATCCTATTTTCCACAATATGCAGGGGGTAGAGTGTATATGTCTGTCTGCTGTTGATAGTGTGAGAAATTAAAACTCACTTTCTGGTGGCTGGTGTGGCTCAATGGGCTAAGTACATTAACATGCTTGATGGTGTTCATGACTCAAAGACGGCTGCACCTACAACTTTTGCATGTGAGGTACTCCTAAGGTACGAGTCCCACACACTGTCAATATGTCACAATCTATTACTGCAAGAAAGCTGGACAAAGCCAGAGACAATGGAGGGACAGAGGGCCAAACCCATAGACATTATACATGCTCTGAGAAGGTGGCTAGTATAACAGCAGGTTGCAACAAGTCAGAGTAGCAATCAGGATGTAAAGGTCATTACTTAACTCATTTAATCCAATGGAGATCAGGAGGTTTGCACTATAACTTCCAATGGGTGGAGCCTACGTCTTCTCACAGAATCAAATTACGTCCTCTCATTTCAAACAATTGGTCATATATGTGGAACTATAGGGGTTATGAAAGAAGTATATATGGCAAACTATTCAGCACAAACTATTTTTATAGTGGTAGTATTCTTTAGGTTCTTGGCCTTAAACTGAATTTTATAAATCACAATAAACACAGTAACTATTACATTTGTAATATTTTGTAAACAACGTACAATATCTCAGCAACCACTCAAGTTACACACATACTGTCAGCAGCATTTTATTCACCTGACTGAGAGCTTTCATATGAGGCTAAGTAGTTCTGTCTGTCTTATGTGATCATTGAGATATTTATTACAATTTGAAAATTATAACTATGTAAATTAATATCATAAAACAAGAGTTAATATCTATTTACCTGCACTACACAAAGGTCAAATATTAATGCAGTTGAGTTTGCCATTGGGTAAGCTTTAAGATGAAATCTTTTAAAACTTTCTACATTGCTGGGTTGTGGAATTATTGATGCAAATATGAACAAGCAATATTTGATGTCTAGAGTTTATCAGTAGGAGTTAACTGTAGATGCACGTGGAGGTGTCACTCAAATGTAATGAGTGAACTGTGTCAGTATGGACAACAATTCAGTGGGCTCCATGTAGTAGTATATTACTGGAAAAACACAACCTTATGAGGAGCAGAGCAGACATACAGGGTGGAATGCCGGACATTCTGCAAAACATGTATAGTCAGAGGTGTGAAGGCTGTCACGCTCTGTGTGATGAGTAACATCATGTACCCCAATCAGAGCATACTTACAACCAGTTAGAGCAGTAAATCTGGACAAACCCATGAACAGTAGTGAGACAAACGCCCAAATATAAGGAGAGGGGTTTAACTAGTGGCCAGAGAAATGTAAAAGGTTCAGAGAATAGCAAGTCATGCAGTAGCATGGGTTTCCTGGTGTGTATGGAGTCAGTAACTCAAATGTCAGTCATCATTTCCTAATGTCAATCTATAATGATTTGCCACTGATGTACCAGAAAATCATAATGCCATGTAAAATGTACCATACATATGATGCAAAACTATGTACAGCCTATTACAATCTGTACAGTTGCTAAGTATGAGTCATATATTATGTTCAGCACACAGCCAGGGAATCCCTTGGATAAAATATCAGGGAGGTGCTGGACTGTTGAATCAGGTGCAACAGCCAATTGGCTGCACCACACAAAATCCTGAACTGGAGTACAGGTAGATCTGCCGTGGAGTCACCTTGTAAGCTGTGGCAATCACACTGGGCATGCTCCTACACTTAGCTAACTTGAGCCCATGTCTGATGCCTCATCTGCCTAAAGAACTGATATGTGAAAATATGTCTGTGCTTACAGACAGCTATGTATACATATCTGTCTCTCCCTATACCCCTCACGCACACATATATATATATATATATATATATATATATATATATATATATATATATATATATATAGTGGTGCAGCAGTAGCGTTGTTGACTCACAGCAAGAGGTTCTCCTGTTCGATTCTCAGCTGGGGTGCGGGGAGTGCCTTCTGTGTGGAGTCTGCATGTCTTCCCCACAGCTGGGTGGGTGTTCGAAAGACATGTAAAAATGAGCGTACCTTCGTTGAAGGTTGAATGTCAAGCTGGCACCACGGCGTTCATGAAAATCTACTGCCAATCATTAGCGGACCGGAGTTCCGCTGTAGCAACCCCTAACCGGGAAAAGCCGAAAGACAAACAAATATATATATATATATATATATATATATATATATATATATATGTATATATATATATATATATATATACAGTATATATATATATATATATATATATATATATATATACATATATATATATATATATATATATATATATATATATATATATATATATATATATATATATATATATACAGAGAGAGAGCACTACATAAATGTATACAGTGATATAGACCCTCCACATATATCTATATAACACTGTTACTTAATGCACACACAGCTACACCTAAGTTGACATCCCTGTGTTTTACACACATATATATATATATATATATATAAATATATATATATATATATATATATATATATATATATATAGGTTCATAGGTAGGTACTAGGCTATTGGCCCTAGGGCCTATACAAGCCTAGCCAAAAATATACCCTGGCTTTCCCCACCCAAGAAAATTATTTTCCTGTGCCCCTGTCAAGCAGAACCACAGAAGTGATCCCCGGGGTGAATTTCCTATTACCCATCCAATCATCAAGATTTTTCTTGAAGAGTGCTAATGAGGAGCTCTGTTTGACATAGATAGGTAGTCTGTTCCAGAGTATGGGAAGTCTCTGGGACAGGAATCTATCCCTCCAGCATGTTCTCTTTATTGTGGTGACAAGGTTTAGGTCCCTAGAGCATGTAGCTCGGAGGGATTGGAATTTCTTTAAGTGGAGCATGTCCAACAGCTTTGGGTCTGGCATAGCTTTATATGTTAGGCAGAGATCACCTCTGAGTAGGCAATACGCGACGGAGTAAAGCTGGAGTTTTTTGAGACGGTCTGCGTAAGCCATCTGTTTGAGGCTAGTAATCCTCTTTGTGAGGTATTTTTGCGGTCTTTCCAGTTGTTGTAGATGTCATGTGAGGTACATACAAAAAGGGGTGTTGTACTCTATAATGGGTCTAATGAGTGATGAGTAGATGGGAACAATGACCTCTTTTTTTCTGGATGAGAAACCTTTTGTGATGAGGTGTGCCACGTAGAAGGATTTCCTGACCACTTTGGCGATGTAATTATCAAAGGAGAGACTACTGTCCACCTGTGTCCCAAGGTCTCTTATCACACTTTCAGTGTTAAGTAGACTACCACCTATGTGGTAGTTCATGGGTACAGAATTTTTACCAAAGGGGATGACATTGCACTTTTTGGCATTGAGCTTGAGACCATGTCTTTGACACCAGGCATCTGTCTCAGTGAGGCCCTTTTGTAGGATGTCCACATCATTAGGAGTTTCAATTATGGCTCCTAGTTTGCAGTCATCTGTGAATTTAGTTAGCCAAAGACCTTCTGTGTTAGCCTGTACTTCAGAGAAGTAGATACCAAACAGGAGAGGACCCAGGACTGAACCTTGTGGTACTCCACTTGTCACTGGTCTGAAGTCTGATTTGGAGTCTGCTACTTTCACAGTGAGGGTGCTTTCAGTAAGCTAGTTGGCAACCCATCTTGTGACATAGAGAATTATACCTAGTTTAGTGAGTTTATCTATAATTCCAGAGTGGGGGATGGTGTTGAATGTCTTGACGAGATCTAGATAGGCTGTGTGAACCACCTTACCCTCATCCATGGCCTTGGTGACTACTTCAAAGAAGTCTATCAGGTTTAGGAGATATGATCTGCCTTTTACAAACCCAAACTGTGTGGGATCCAGGGTTTGGAGATCTCCAATGTCTTTGTTTATGAGTTCCATGATGATACGTTCCATGGCCTTGCAGACGAGGCTCGTCAGGCTAATGGGGCAGTAGTTCCTGGCGTCTGTTGTGCCCCCCCCTTTGTGGAGTGAGATAACTGTCGCGGTGCGCCATTCAATAGGCACAAAGCCTGAGATGAGGCTATGATTGAACATGGTACTTAGGTGGGGTGCCAGTTCATTCTGTAGTTCATGTAGAAGGCAGCCTGGGATGTTGTCAGGTCCCATGGATGCTGTGTTCTTGGCTTTGGAGAGTGAAGTTTTTACCTGTGCAGCCGTGATTACAAGAACTTTGCATTCTTCCAGTATAAAGATGGGCCCTTTAGGGGGTGAGAGGGGGGTAAAGTTAGCACTGAACCTATCTGCAAGGATGTTGGCAATATCAGTTGGTTCTGTATATTTAGTGTCATTGTGCTGTAACTCAGATCAGATCTGAGTGTTGCCATTGAGATTTTTAACATAGCTATAGAATGCTTTGTGGTTGTCTTTAGAATCAGTGGCAATTTTGTTTTCATAACTAGCTTTGGTGGATTTTATGAGGGATCTCAGCTTCTTACTGAGGCTGACCAGGGAATTCCTCCAATCGTGGGATTTTACCCTTTTTGCAACAGTTTCTTTCTTCTGTTGTAGAGTTTGGTTATGGCAGAAGACCACCAGATTGGCTTCCTTTTTTTGGAGGATAGCATCTTGGTTCTGTTAGGGATAGCATGATCCATGCACTTGTGTAAGTGCTTATAAAGTGCATTTGTGTAGGATTCAGCAGTCATAACTCTATTGTCCATCTGCATGGGTGTCATGAAGTTTGACACTTCTGTTTTAAGAAGCGTGAAGTTGGCTTTGGAGACATTTTTTACGGTTGTTTTCCTAAAGTGGGGTGGGAGCGGGATGTGGATGTCTAGGGTGATTAGCTTGTGGTCGGATCTGACCAACGAGGAGCTGACCTCTGTGGAACACTGGTCACCCATGGTGGTGATGACCAGGTCTAGGATATTGCTGCCTCTGGTGGGGGTGTGGATAAGTTGATCCAAAGCATTGGAATTGATGATTTCCAGAAAACGTTGAGCAAAAGAGTTGGTACATGAGTAGTTTTCCCAGTTAATGGTAGGATAGTTGAAATCACCCATTATTAGAGTGTTGGGTTGTACCTTAATATTTTCCAGTGTATCAAGAAAAGAGGAGTGAGAATCCTGGGGCATGGTGGGGGTCTGTAGCAAGCTACAATCTGGATTGTGGTTTTGCCCAGAGTTAGCTGAACTTGGATAATCTCGGATGCATTATGCTGAGCAACTAGCTTGGAGGTGTGGATATCCTTAATAAATATGGACACGCCTCCAACTTTAGTGTTTCGGTCTGGGTTTGGTGGCCAAAAGGTGTGGTATGAATTATAGCCTGGTAATGCAGGGGTGCTCTCTGGATCTTTGAACCAGGTATCTGTCACTGCACAGATGTAAATGTTCTCCATTTTAAGGAGTGCCTCGAGTGAGTGCATTTTGAGGTTTAGACTTCTAGCATTGAGTAGCATTACCCTCAGATTTTGCTTGCTTGTACCTGTTACGGTGGTGAATTTGTCATTTGAACCTTTCCTAAAAAAGGCACTATAGGGGTGGCAAGAGTCTTTGCCAGTATCTGGAATCCCAAGGGTGACAGGTGCAGGCCATCTCTGGCAAAGCAGCGTGGTCTGTCGATCATGTCATCCCAGGCAGACAGATACTGGATTCCCTTAGAATGACACCAGAAGTTTAGCCAATTGTTAAAGTCAATCATTTTGTCCTTGTACTGTGGTGTCATTCTGGGTGATGGCAGGATGCTACTCAGGGCTAGGGTCATGCTGGCCTGGGCTACAAGATCAGAGAGCTCCTCCATGTCTCTTTTCATGTAGGCCAGGGAGGTACGTCTGAGGTCATTCACACCAACATGGACAATGACAGAGTCATATTTGTACTTGTTGTGGAGTGATATATATATATATATATATATATATATATATATATATATATATATATATATATATTATATAAACGTGTGTGTGTATATATATATATATATATATATATATATATATATATAATATAGATATAGATATAATACACCTATAAATAAATATATATATATATATATATATATATATATATATATATATATATACGTGTATATGTGTGTGGGGATGCATGAATGTTCTCACCTACATGCAGAATGCTAAGGTTATCCACACTTACACACATCACAGTTGTTTGATAGTAAAAGACCAAAGCCGCATAACAACATGATCCATGCAGCCATAGAACCCTGTGCTTGTGGAATGTCACCCTGAAGACAGACAATGGTGAGCAGGTGCTGTAATGTGCAATGGCTTCAATGCAGGACTTGGACTGTCCATACTGTCACTGGACAATTGTCCACCTAGCAAAGTGCAACCAGCCAGAAATGTCGATACTGGTAATTGTACACACATAGCAGGGGTATTAACAGGTACACCACTGCTAGGACACTTGATGCAATCATAGCATAAAGCAGGTTCACTCTGCAGGCCACACAGGCTGTGTAAGACAAGGCCAGTTTGCATAGCCCACAACTACTGTGGCTGCAGCCACTTGTATACCACATGTGACTGGTGTCACGTGCAATTAGTACTATGAGCTGAAGTGTGTAATAGTAGGTAGGTAGCTAGGGATTTGAATCTCATAGCACTGTGGCCACAGGGAACTGTGTATGTGAGGGCATACTGACTGGGGAAGGAAGTGGGATGTCAACCCATAGGACAGGTTCAGCCCAACAACCCCACCTGTGCCTCACTATGGCCAACATCATCATCATCAGAGTCCGATGAGACACTGACATCAGGTTGTGAGGGGGACACACTCCAACTCCTACGGTCATCTGTGAGGAGGAAGACAAAATATGTACATTACTATCTGCACTATTATGTATGGTAATCCATACACATACCCCTATAGGTAAGGAGCCACAACTGCATTACACACATCACATCTTTGGCTAACAGTCTACTCCTCCGTACTCTCCTTTATGGTAGCCCCATTTTCACTAACCTACATGCATCCCTCAAGAACAAGTTACAGTCCTGCTACTACAAAATAGGGAAATTTGCCACCAACATGCCATCCCAAACACACCACTGCCAAGCCTTAAAATGTTTAAACTGGCTTGAATTCTCCCACTATCTACAATACTCCCAATTAACAGTCACCCACAAACTACTGTATAACCATAATTGTTGTCCCTCTCTTCAGACCTTGCTTCAAACATACACTGCAACAGCCCCTAAGCATATCAAAACCCAAGAAACATGCAGGACAAAGCCTTTATTCCTTCTCCATTGCAAAACTTTGAAATGCTCTACCCATTCCTATTACTCAAATAGACTCCTTCAAAGCTTTCAAAAGTGCACTAAAGTCCCATTACTTGATAATCTTATATGCTCTCTCAACAACTGGCCTAAACCACCTTGACTACATTACTTTCACTAGAAACTATCTAATAATATTTCCTTAACTTTACACCACCAATTTTTTATATTTCATTTTTTTAGTTCCATTACAAGTTGCTTGGACTACTTTAGCAGTTTAATAGAATAACCGTATTGTTATGATTGACTAACTGCTTGACAAAAAAACAAAAACAAACAAAAAAATATATACGCATATATATATATATATAAATATATATATATATATATATATATATATTCTGTATATACCTTCTGCAATTTATGTTTTTTTCTGTATAGTTGATGATAGGATGTCTCACTAACCTTTGCTACTGTTTGCAACTTATGTAAATTTCTGTATTTTCATTGTAACCATACTTCAGCTTTGTTTTAATAGCTGTATATACTTGATGCCACAATGTTATAATCATTTATTTGTAACTGTATTTGGAGCTTTTCTCCCCAGGCCTCCACTGAAAATGTATCACTGATCCAGTGGACTTTCCCACTCACCAAATGTCAATAAATAAATAAAATAAATAAATATTATTTCTGATCCCATGCACAACACACAAGCAGACTGTAACATACACAGACAAGATCGGCCCTTTATAACATGCACTGCAGCTATATACTGTTAATGCTGACCGTACTTTACACCTGTGCAATAAGCAATATGTCAGTGTATGTCATAGACCTACACCCAAAACACAGTGCACCCATCTTGAGCATACTATGCCAGTTCTAGTATCTCTCCCTCAGGTATGTACCATCTCCATATTGTGTGTGAACAGGCATCTGTGAGAGATTGCCTCCTGTACAGCAGACTGCATAGACCTTCTCAAAAATTAGTGCAAAACTGTTACTGCTCCTGCAAATGCACAACTATGATTACCCATTCAATGCACTTCAGTTAACCCCTTTGAAATTGAACATACAAATATTGTACTCTAGCAAAGCATGGCATTTGTGCCTAGGGCAAAATGTCAGCTGTTAACATTCTTAGGGTATATTTGATCCATGCAACAAAAGTAGCACACTTACCAGGTACAGGACGTTGGACTCTAACCACACCTGATGTACCTTTGGAAATGTGAAGGAGACTTATTGTCAGAAATACCAAATGTGTCATTGTTACAGGGTGATATGTGTGTATATCAACATGTACAGTAGCTAATGTGATGCTGCTTACATTGCTGACTTTCTGAATATATGTGCACAACTGTGCGTTAAAAGCAAACCACCTGCAATGCAGATAGACCTGACACCTGTGTACTGGTATGCAGAGGCTGCAACATTGACTGATGCAGTATCATACTGATGAAAATAGAAAGCATACCTGGACGCTCTGCTGCTGTGGATGCTGTGGCACCCACCTCCACGATGTATGGGGTGATGGATGCTTGGGAACTGTTTGCTGCTCCCAGGTTTGCCAGGAATTCCTCTGTGGCCAAGAGTGGGTGTTCAGCTGCAGGCCCTCCACTGGTGGCAGATGGTCCCTGGCCACAGCGGGCAGCCCTTTGCCATGCAGCATTGACCATACTTGTGGCCCAGTGTCGGACCTGCCCATAGGTTCTGTCCTGTAGCCCTACATGGTTGACTGCTGTGACGAGGTTAGCCCACAATGCTGCACATTGGTCACAGTTGTGACCAGTCCTGGACAGCAGAATATTGTGCTGTAGTCTGAAGCCATCCACAATGACATTATTTTCAGCCTCTTAAAATGGCAGCTACCTCCTTTGATGCATCCTTTCTGAAAGACAACAAGAGGGGAACACATTACAGGACTATATACGTTGATGTCCAGTATGTACAAACATTGCACATACAAATTGCCCTGCACTATCCACTGCTACCTCCCATGCCATACCCTGCAGTCTATCAACAGACTATGTATGTCACTATTACCAACATAGTAGCAATATTGGTTATGTCCCTGTGTGCCATAATAGAGTGTATTGTATGTCTCCACACCCATCAATGCTGTCTACTGTGGTTGTACCCTGTGGGCAAAGTTCCACTACTATGTCATATGGCCACTGTCAGACACATAGGTGTGTGTTATTACATGTATATGGGGACAGTCCAGTAACATCACTGTGCCACAATAATAGCAATGCAAACCTGCTGTAGTAATGTGTACATGTGCCTGATGTATGTGGCCCTTTTGGCAGAAACCTGTGGACGTCTGGAAAGTGGTTTGCCAATAACTGATGGTTGTACCCAGAATATGGTGAATCTGGCTGTCACATTCCAGAACCTTCAGAAAACAGTTGTGCTACAGTAATATATGTTACTCTATTCATACTCTTACCTTGTATGACCAATATGTACACTCTGTTGCTGAGGTTTGGCCTGTGTACCCACAGTAATACTGACTATGACCTGCCTTTCCTGTTGTAGAGGGTTGCCAGGTATGTTAGCCATAGCTCTCAAGCAATGACATACAAATGTCGACTAAACTGTGACCTAGCCAGTGTACATCAGGGACAGTCATGGATACCTTTACAATGTCTGAACTATTCCTTTGTGACATTCACAGACTGAGAGGTGCTGAATGATAGTACATCATGTGATTTGACAGCTGTATCCTTACTTACTGTCAATATGTCTACCACATAATCCAGCAAAATTTGTACAGAAGCCAACCATTGTTGGAGGGAGCAAGAGGGTCACAGCTGTAATGTAATTCACAGCAGGCACAGTTGAGAGGCATGCCTGTAGTTATTGGCAGCAGAGTATCAACTACATATCATTCCCAGAGATGTATTAGACCCCTACTGTTGTAATCCCTATTCCCCATAACTGCATCCTCCCATCTGCATCCCATTATATGGGGACTTGTATTACATACCTGGTTCAGTAACGTAATCCTTTTGGGAAGAATTCCTGAAGAAAAATGCTTGTAAATCACAGTCTGTCTTGGAATAGCAAGTTACAGACCTGTTTCCCATAGGCAGTTGCTTGTCTTTTGTAGGTAATTCTCATTAACAGGTAAATGCCTGTGCACCAATCGTGGCTCAGACTTGCTAGTTGCATCCAGAACAGCTGGGTTGCACTTTCATTAGCCAATGACATAGCACAACAGTGCGATATTTAAGGCGTTCATGTAGGCCTTAGCCCCTTTCTTCATCTGTGAGATGGACATTAGTGAGGTGTGGAGTATACAGCATTGCACATGGTAGGTACTAATACTGTTCACTGCTGAGATTTATGAGGTATGCCCACAGTTTTCTATGCTATGTTTGGCCATTGTCAAATGACTTTATGGTTATCTGGCAGTTCAGTGTTAAACACTGTGGGTTGAGGTCAGCAAGGGGAAAGAGACATATGGGTGTCAGATGTCATACCTGTCAGAATATGCATGCTGCTGCAGTAACTGCTGGTCTATCAACTCTGTATGTTTGTAGGAGCAGACTGTGACACATGTCCCTGTTGCCTGACCTTTTTCCCCACCTCTTTATGTATGTGTGTCATGTGGATCCCTTGTTCTAGGGGACTGTGAGGTATGATAGGTCTGTAGCAGGTAGCGTAACATACAGTTGCATATGTTGTAGCCTGCAGCTGCTGCTTTTTGCCTAGGACTCATAGTGGGAGTGTGAACATGTTGGAGGACAGCAAGCTGCATGTGTCACTGAGGGAGCAGTGTCAGCTCTGTTGTCATAGCACAGCCAGGGTTAGGGTTCCCATAACAGTCCAGTGGAGGCATGTGCTTAAGGTACAGCTTTTATGTAACAGTGCCAATCAGAGAGTAGTAGGAGACATATAGGTAGGCTATACGAATATGTGCAGTGTGTCCATACCTACAGTCCTTTGACTTGCTAACATGTGTAGCAGTTAAATCAGTAGCAACACCCTGTTTTGGATGACTCAGTCATTATTTGCTGTATTGACAAGAATGTAATTGAAGTGCAACACACTGGATTTGAGCCCAGGACTGTGGGTGGCAAAATGTACTGTATGCATGGCGTTTAGCAGACTGAGCTCCTGAGTCAAAGCTGCAGTAGATATATTTGCATGATATATGTCCATGCATACAGTCTTGACACAGGAATTGCATTAGTGTGTGTTTTCTGATGGGTATGAGGTGTAACACTCAAATGTCTGTCATGATTGTCTAACCTCAAGTCTTTAATGACTTGCCAGTACTTTAGCAGATAGATAAGTTTTTGTGAAACCATGCCAAAACTAGGGGGCACAAATGTGGACATTCTGCAAGAGTCTGTACAGTTGACAGCAATACCTGCTATCCCAGGCCTCACATGCATCCATTAATATTTATTTGGCTGTGTACTGGTATAGTGTCTGCATCACAGTCCCAAGTACACTGCCAGTTTCCCCATTTTATGTACTTCCAGTATGTCAGTGGCAATCAGGATATGTTTGGGGAAACACCTGTTTCAGTTCAGAATTGAGTGGCCTAGTGGCTGATGCACTGTGCTGTAGTTGACAGGCACCTGGGTTTTTTGACATGGCAGGGGTGATCATTTTGCCGACATGCCTAACACTGGCAGAAACACACAAGATGATTAAGGCACTTTTAAGCAGTTTTAAGCAGGTATGTGCGCTGCAGCACTATGCGGTGAGTCACTTAGCTTTGCATAAAAACGCGCTAGAAATAAAAAAAAGAAAAGAAAAAAGGGTGATAGGAAAGTGGTGAAATTGGGGCAAGTAGGAGGAAAAACTTACTGAAAGGCAGGTAGGGATGTGCAGGATGGGTGTAGGAAAGGACCATAGCCCTCCATTTATTCTACAACAACAGCTATGCAGGTTTAACAAGAATTTGTAATTTGTAGCCTCACACCCCAGAGAGAGGGCTGAGGGCAACATAAATGTGTTGATTAATTAATGTAATAATTAGCTATGTCCAGTGGACACATGCAAAATGGAGAACTATGTATGGGGGTGATATTTTTTTGTGGGACAGGTGCTCCTTTTTTTAAGGAGAGAAAGTGGAATGTTGAGGAAGGGATATAGGTATGTGTGAGGAGGTAAATTGGGTAGGAGAAGTTGTATCTGCAGACAGACAAGGCACCATACAGGGGTGGTGTTTGACACATGAGGGTGGTAAACACCTTGGACGGGGAGGGTGTTGTGGAATCAGAGGTCCACATATCCCCAGATGGCAGCAGTATGACTGAGCTCTCCACCCATGGGCAGTCAACACTGCTCCTTCATTGCCCTGAAGGTGGTTGTGCTGAAGGGTGGGTGCCAGGGCCGGCAGGCCCCTCCAGGTAGATGATTCTGCCCTCAATCTGGTGCAAACGTTGCTCATACCCACGATGAACTATCCTGTGCAGCATCAGTAACTGATCCTGGGTGACAACCCCCCTCCACACCCGCTACCAGGGGGCCCCGTCCCCTGAGGTGGTAGCACACTTGGGTGTTGCAGGGTCAGCAGAGGGGGCACCACTGGCTTGGGTCCAAGATATGCTGGGACTGGTGCCACAGCCAGCTGAGGTTGGGTAAGTGGAACCAGCCTATCCAGTCAGGCTGTGGTATTGTGGTATTTCAATGTGTACAGGTTAGTAATGAACAAACCATTTAGTTAGTTATAACAGCATACCAGACATTGCAAGTAACCCAGTAACATAACATTGCATAGTATATGGAATACAACAATAAGTAAGATAACAGTCAGTATAGTAACAGCATGCCAGTAGCAGTTACAGCATAAGGCCAACAACATAGGTAATTCAACAAGATATGTTAGTATGCAACCATTGTAATATATAACAATAATAAAACACAAGGCCCAACATAACATTTAGGGAGCAACATATGTTAATAGTGAACCATAACAAATGTATAACAATAATAAATTATGAAGAAGATAAGGGGTGGGGGACAGAGAAATACAGTCCATCAATACCAGTATAGGCTATATGGTTTGCAACAGTACTGTAACATACTCTACAGGTCAACCCTTCCTTTATGTATAACAGTGCCCCATAGCTACTGTAGCACATACGTACTTCTCAAGCTATCTGCATAGGACAGTATGGGCCAAGCAGTAACACCTGCAGGTACACAATTACAGAGGAATATTACACATCAGGTGGACCTATATAACTACCAGGGTGTACTGTGGACTGATATAGTGTGACTGTGCTATTGACATTATCATGATGATAGATCTGTGACAGAGGGATTAGGCAACAGTGATTACAGTCTGTGACAGCATGACACTTCAGAGATATATCATGTACAGCACAGAGAGTATACAACTAGCATGCTGTCCTTAGCAGGCATGGGGTCAGACCATCAGCAAACATTCACAGACACACCAGGTATACAGCCATACCAAGATTACACATTTTAGTTAATGTATTATCTTTTATTAGTATTGTACTTGTTGCCTTTATTTTATGACATCTTAGCAAATTCCTGTTCAATGCTGTTAGCACTCTGTTACGTCTGAACACACAAATTGTTATCCCATAATAAGACTGCTGCACCCATTTACCTGTAATTCCTGTGGGGAGAACATCTGTTAACAATACATAACTGAGTCAGTAATATTTACTAGTGCCTGTCACTGGATTCAAAACCTGGTCTGTGTGTGACAAAATGTACATCACACACAGCATTTAAGAAACTGAGCTACTGAGCCACTGCAGACTATTGACTGACTAAAATTTGCCTAGAGCTTACCTGGAAATAACATATGACCTGGCATTAGTAGTAAAGTTTTGTACAAGACTGCAGTGACACTTGAACACACATGCATGAGATTCATGCACAACAGAAATATTAGGTAAACTGCACATTAATACATAGAATGCAGGTGTACACAGTAATCTCTTAGCGGGTGGAAATATCTGTGACATGTACACACCATATTGGAGTATTGGGTTTGCTACCTGACCCATATACAGTTGCAGATAGTATATTTGCAGTCTACAGCTATTACAGTTTCATACTTGCCTGCAGCACCATACATCAGAGCAGGAATGCATATAGCTGTAATGCAATGGTTAACACATGATAATCCTGATATGCAAACAATCTAGCTTGGGTGTTCCCAGTATTGCTTCTGATGTTAGTCCAGAACAAATGTCATTATGCATATATGTTGTACTACAGCTCTAAATCTACAGTTAAGCATAGCACTCTTCCTTAGCTAACCTTGAGTCACTTAGTGGTATTGTTTGTGTTTGTATTTCAGAACAAATATCATACTCGAGATCATGAACAGCAACCCTACTTACAAACATATTGCACAACACAGCATTATTAGGGGTGCCTCAATGCTGTTTTTGGCATATTTTGAAGTCTTTATTGTACAACAGTTTATATAATGCAGGTGTTGCAATACAGCTGTAATTCCACAATTATTGCAGTAGACACTTTATTTAATTAGTATAATCAGGTTTCATTCTTTAATCTTTATTGCAGTATACTTGGCAGTAGTCAGATATTGCAAGCCTATGTCCACATTCATTGCAATACACAAATCTGTACTGTATGTACCTACTGGCAGTGAATTAATTACTCAATCTTGTGTATTTGACTATAGATTGAAAATTAATCTGTACTCACCACACTCACTGCACAACCTGGCCAGGTGCCCTGCATGGGCATCTAGGTTGTGAGCTCTGTCCTCTGTAGCTGTAGGGAGGGAAGTACACCATTATGCATACCTGTCTATTGCACATTCAGATCAGGTATTAATAAAACAATGCTGACAGCACTTACAAACATGTGAGGCATTCCCATCCCAAACATCCTGGACCTAGGTGTCCAAAGGTCCCCTCTTCCACTGCTTCATATCACCATAATGGTGACAGACCTGCTCACCTGTGCAGGGGATACCTGTTGCACTGGTGAGATCACATGCCAGCCAGTCCCAGGCCTCCAACTTGTATTCCAATCCCTGGAACTGCCCCAGCAGCAGCCAGTACTCATGGTCTTTAATGAGGAGTCCAACCATGACTCTGGGCTTCAGAATGCCCCAACACTGCACCCGGAAGCGTGCACCCTCTCCTACACCTGACATAGTTCCTGCACAGTTCAAACTCCAACAGAATATGCTGCATTCCTGCCTAGTGCACTTAATATAGCTTGTTTTCTCACCCTTATGCATCATTGGAACATTTTTAAAACTGTGGCAAACAGCTTAGCACTGCACAAACCAGCTTAGTTGAGCTGAACATTGCTTAAATTGGCAATTCTGAGCAATGCTTAGCAGTGTGCAATCCAGCTTAGTTGAGTTTAGTATTGTTTAAACTGGCACTGCTTAGCAACGCTTAGTGCTGTACAAACCAGCTAAGCACAGCCAAGCAGTGCTGAAACAAAGATTGTTTTAGCAGTGCTTATCTTGGCTTAGCATGACTTAGCAGATATTAGCTGAGTGCAGCACATCATGATTTGAAAATAATTGGCATAATTTATATTTAGAAAATAATTGCCCTTCCCTGTATTCAAACCCAGCACCTACGGCACATAAGGCTGTGACTCTAACCATTTGGTTTGTGGATATGGGGAATGCTTTTATAGTTTCACATATACCTCTCAGCCAAGTTTAAGCACCGCTAAGCACCCCGCCGCACAAACCTACTCAGCTATGCTTAAAGATGACCTTTGGATTTGTAATTAAATGCATCTGGTTTCTATTTTTAGATGTCTGCCATGTGTTCATAGCTGTGCAGTGCAGTGTGCCATGCAAACTTAAAAAAAAAAAAAAATGTAATTACATACCTATACATTGCTTTACTGCATTTGACAGTGCAGGGGGTGTGTTAGTCATCTCCGGATGCAGTAACACACTCCCTGCACTGATTCAGTAACCATGTTACATGGCTCTCCCTCAGTAGCATGCCTACATTAATATGCATGGCGCACTACCAAGGGGGAACCATGTACACGGCCATGGTACCTTCCGTGTAGGCTGTACAGTATGCCTATATGGATTTTATTACATCTGGGAGGCAGTTTTAATTTTTTATTTACTTTTTGTTTAAACTTTGCACTCAATAAATAACAAAGCGATCTTCACTGACCATAAAAAATGGCAAACATTTTTTTTACTGTCCAAGCTTCATGACACCCTATAACGCATGCAGCGAAGAGGTGAAAGTGTTTTTGAGAAGGCATTAGAGTAGTGATGTACAAGTCACCCATTCTTTTTACCTGCTTGGAATATTTTTTTTTTGTTATTGATACTGTAACACTATGGCCCAGGGGAGTTGATCTTGATAACATGTTGAAACATAAAGGATTGTCTTAAGGTGGGTCACACCCCAGCCTTAAGAATGACAGCATAAAAAGTAGTCCATCATCAATATGAACAGAAATGGGCCAAGAGCTAAACTCTGATGCACGTCCACTCCCAATGGGAGCCCATCTGCAAGTCTGAATGTTGTTTTAACTTTTGTCATTGGGTCTTTGTATGCAGTCTGCATTAATTCTGATAATGTTTCTGAGGCATCAAACCATTGTAAGGCTGCCTAAATCAACTTTCTTGAGACCTTGTCATGTGCATTCCCCTAGTCTAGGAATGCCCATTCGGAACCTTTCCTCATCTCTAGCTTCTTCTCAGCTACCTGTCTCACTACAAACATCATGTCAGTTATGTTACATCTTGATCTGAATCTGATCTGCTCATTCCTTATCTTATTTCCGTTACTCTGCATATTTGTTGAGTTTGATACTTCTATACTGCCCACAGCTGTGAATGTCTTCTTTATTTTTGTATACACTGGCACTAGAATGCTAATTCTCCAGTCATCGAGGATATACCTTTCTTTCTATACAGCATCGTCCAGAATCATGTGGCTCCTAGTTCACCCAACATCTTGATCATATCTGGTGTGAAATCATTTGAGGCTGCTGCTTTCCCTGACTTCATTTTACTTAGTGCTGTTTTTACTTCTTCTATGGTGGGTTTCTTTTCTTTCATTGCAAGCTGTGCCTGAGCTGCAAAGCTTCTGCGTGATTTCTTCATTCAGAAGCTGCTGGAGATACTCCTTCTATCTGCCTGTGATATCCTTTGGAATGGAGATCAGATTGTGATGGCATCCCTTATGAAGGGTGTCTCTGATGACTATCTTTATTATATTTCTCCCTTTGCCTTGCAACCTGATAATTTCCTTGAGCCATCTACTGGGTCACTTTCCAGAAGTACCATGTCAAATTAAATCAAAAAGTCTAATATTTTCTCTCATAGAACATTTAAATGCAAACCTCTAATCTGTACCAACTTGCCATCTTAACTCTCTCCTGAAAAAAATGGAATACAGTTCACAGGACTAACCTTATCAGCAAATGTAAAAGATTTAATAAAGAAACATAATTTGCCCTTTGTCATGGCTTTACTGCAAAGTGTTTTTCCATTGTTTCATGGTCACTATAATGTAATTAATTAATGTAGGATGCATCTTATACATTTGTAAGCACTCCTTTATCCATAAATGTGGGACACTATCAAATGCTTTTTTTGTAAGCTCCTTCACATTTTTATAATTCTCTGTTATGGCTTTATTTAGTAATAAGTGATCTTTTTTCCATATACCTTTCTTCTGTTATTCTTTTGTTCTATTTCCACAATGATTTTTTTTTCTAAGTGACTATAAACTCGGTCTGCATTAGTTCCAGTATATAGTTTGTATATTGCTGGAAGGCAAGTTATTGGTCTGTAGTTTTTAGGCTGGCTTATAGGTTCACTGTTAAGGAGGAGCATCATTTATTTATATTTTTATTTTTATTTTACATTTGTCAACCAGGAAAGTCCGACTGGATACATGTCCATTTTCAGCGGAGGCCCGGGGAGAAAAGCTCCACATGTACAAAAAGATGACGGTCAATATTCATGGTTACATTAAAATATGTAACTTCTTAAAGTTTCAACAGGAGGTTTTATATATATATATATATATATATATATATATATATATATATATATATATATATGTATATATACATCATTACATTGAGTTTTAAGATCATTGTAGGTTTATAGTATTACATATGTACAGCAATAGTAGTATTACATATTTACAGCAATAACAGTAAAGCATTTGAGTGTATAGAATGGCATGATACAATGATAGATGGCATGAGTGACTTTTGTTTTGCTGTTGTTTTGCTCAAGTAAGAGCGTTCAGGTCAATTTGTGGAGTCTACATGAAGTTTTATGTTTTCCACACATCTGTATAGGTGTTTCTATGACTGCTGGCTACATGGCACCTCCAAGAACATGTTGACTCATTGGATACTATAAACATTCCATATATATTGCATTTATACTTTCTCTTGTGGCCCAGGGTATGGGTGAAACTGTCCATGGAAGATTAATTCACCAACAAATGTCTACAATGAATTAATTCCGCTCCTTTGTTATGAGAAATGGTGTTTCTGTAATAGAAACAGAACCCAGAGATTTGCTGGCCATAAAAATGATCATAATCCCTTGGTGCTACATTTTAAGCCCAGCAGATTCAAATCACAACTTTTTGTTTAACTATCTGCAAAAGAGCTGCCCCCTTACCTACCAAGAGCTGACCACTTATCCACCAAGGAGTCGATGAGAACATTATTTAATTTCACTGAACTCCAAATGATAAAACCAGAATAATAGATCATCAAGGGACAGGCTCTCAGTGACAATTTTTCTATTAAACCTATGATAAAGAAATACTTCTTTCCCAAAATAAAAATCATGGAACTATCATATTATATATAAAATTTGTTTGGAAAAGAAACAAAAATACCTTTCTGACATACATTGCTGGGCACCTTTTCATTTAAGGCAGAATATCTGATATTAATGACCACAGCTATAATTTGTAAACAATTTCTTGAATTTGTCAGTAATTGTAAAAGCTAACAGAAATTTCCTAGCAAAAACAGAAAATGTGTTAAAGAAATATCCTGCAAAGAAATCCATTTACTAGTAATACTTTACTACAACTGACACAGTATAAATTATACAACAAGCCTCTTGATCAGCTGTTCCATCTATATTCCATTTTAAAGGTGCTCTGTGTTTTCTCTTAAAGAACAATTGATTGTCTTTGACCATTTTAAGTACCTGAAGCATTACTTATTATAATTTGCTGCTGTGTGTGTTTGGCACTTTGCCACAAGCCTAAGGAAAATTATGTGCACTTGAAATACAGTTTTTTATGTGACCTTGTTAACTGAAAGCTTTCCTATTAGGTTCACTTATTTGATTTATTTGGCTAAAATATATCTATATATGTAATCCATTCCAAATAACATTTGCTTTATAAAAAACATACAAGCTGCAAAAGAAAGAATTCAGTGGTCTGCCATGTCTGTATGAGTAAGACAGCAACCTTTTGTATTACAGTGCTTCTCTCTTTCTATCCTTCCCTTCACTCTTTAGACTTTTCCAATCTCTTTAGAGACATTTTATGATTCTACATTTTACCATCTCACCAGGCAAAACATTCCAGTGCTCCTTCACTATTTATGAGCTTATATCTTATCAAAAATATCCTGGCCTTCACCCTTCCCACTTGGCAGTCATGGCTTTTCCAACATCTGTGCTCATTCTCTTTAGCTCCAACCCTTCATACTTTTCATAAATTTCCAAAAAAATATATAGTAATTAATTAATTTAATTCATTGATTAAAATACATATGGCTAAACTCTTATTTTATATACAGAATGACAAGCATTCAGAATCCCTTTATTTTTTGAAGTCTGGTAGATAAAGCATAGAATTATGGGTCTGATTTATGAATGAACTGGTTCCTATAATGAAGGGTACAGGGTTTGATTCTTTCCATCTTCAGTTGCCTCATATGTGACTCTAAGCAAATACCTTAACCAGATAATCCTCATAGGTCACCACCCAAAAGGGTCGTGTCCAGTGGGATTACCCATTTATCAAATAGATGAATGAAAGTCAGATAAAACCATTAAACATACACATCTCAAAATACAAGTTGAGACAATTAACGGGTTAATTAGATCCATTTAACAATTTAATATGCAAAGCAATTAAAGTAAAAAGTGTATCTAAAACTTTAGGAGGCATCTTAGCCTTAAATCACACTTAATGTTATACTCTCTCCCTGCAGCAAATACATGTATATAACTCTCTACGTACTGTCCTATGATAAATCGCATTCCTTTCGCCATCTTTTTTAACATTCTTTAGATGTCCCACAGCCACAAAAATCAAGAACAGCACTCCAGGTGTCATCTCACCAGTGCATTGGCAGTACAGCTCAAATGATTGAAGAAAATAACTGCAAAACAAGACATAGCCTGATGAGAAGAGCCTGTTTCTTACAGGTGCCAATTGTATCATAAGAGACTCAGGACTGGTTACCTGAGAGGTATGAAACTCATGGATTACTCCTGAAAACAGCTAGCTATGTTTTTGCAACATCCCTTGTAAATTAAAAAGCAAATGACTAAATTTACAGTGGTACAATGACCTGTGCATTCTTTAAGTTCTTTTTTCTACATAAGTAATTTGTTATCTTGTTTATTCTGCCCATTCTTTTTACACAATGTACCAAATTATTCAGAAGATTGGCAACTTCTCAATTTCTTTCCCTCTACCATCCATTTCCTACACTCCTGTTTGAAAGCCTTCCATTTGAAATGCATTATCATGTAATGAAACATATTGTGACATGTATTGCAGGCTTGCAGCCTTTTCACAGCTACCCTTCTACTAACTCTATCATTGATTACTACCCAGGTCTTGGCATCATATGCAAACAGATATGTTTCTTTGCTGGCACACATTTTACTGGGTTTAGTTAATTTCTAGTACTTTTCAGTAAAATAATAACATCTCAGAATGTATTTTCTGTTCTTTCTGCCTGACAGATAAATTTATTTAGACTGAAGAACTGTGCTTTATTAATTAGGTGTCTGTTTATGTGCAGAGTTGCTTGACTGGTATACGCTTTTTAATAGCAAACTGTAATTTACTATAACACCTTTTAACTGAATTGTCTCAGTGTGCTACATTGCAGTTCAGCTTTCTTTTCCGCTGTCTGGTCATAAATAACATCAATCAGACCTTCCTGAGTTGTATTGTAAGGGAACAAACCCACAGTGTACTGAATTTATGACTATATTGTATGTTTAGGGTCAGCCCTTATCATTCTGCAGGGCATTTATAGTGTTTTATGTGACAACTATAACATTCAATGCCTTTTTCATCACTTGTAAAAGTGTCACAGTTAATTTATGGGGCTTTCCAGAGAACATACATTAAAAGCAAAATGGAATTATATTGCACAACAAGTGATATTTTAACTTTCAAAATGCATCGTTGTAAATACATCAGCATTGATATGTACCAGACAATAAACATTAAGAGTTATATCAGTCACTACAGAATGTTTGTTGTTTCCATCAAAGATGCACAGGGAACCTGAGAGCTAACCACAGTGTTTATATACCTACCTCATTATATATTGACAAAACAGTTTAAGGTGTAGTTATTAACTTCCCAGATAGACCCCTGACATCATTTGCTGGTATGTGGCATGGAACTAAAAAGGATGACAGCATCCTTCATCTCTCTTTCTATTCATAGCTTTCTTATCAGACTGAATCTATTGGCTTTGCACCAGTCCTTCATGGTTACTGTCCACTACTACTTTCAGTCTTTACACTACATAAATCTGCTAGTCACTAAGATTCCAAAGCTAGTCCAGGGTGCAGTCAAACTGCACTGTGTTTTTACAGCAAACATCTTTACTATCAGTCTATACACAAATAAAAGATGGCACACTTATTGTAACTTACTGAATGCTGATGTGCCCGAATCTTAGCTTGCATTTTTAGACTTGATCAATTAAACTGGTAAAGGTGCCATTTGTTTCTTTGTTCAGAGCTAAAATTATGCATGAGAAGTTTCATACTGTCAGCTTCATCAATTGAGATGCTCTGGAAGTGGGCAGGAAACCTACCCACTAAACATAAATTTCTGAAAAAAATGTGCAGTGATGGCAAGTGTCACCACTGTCCTAGAGATGCTCTTTCAATTTATGATTAACAATCATCCCCTCCTCCATCCTGTAAGAATAATTTTGATAAGTAGACATTAAGCTTATGGTTCCTGAACAATATGAACACTATAATCACAAGATCCCATAATGCAAAGTATCATGAATATATATATATATATATATATATATATATATATATATATATATATATATATATATATATATATATATATATATATATAAAGTTCCATGATGTAAACAACTAACTTTATTTTATTGGAATTACATGGCATAAAAATGTTTGTTAATGCAATCAGCAAAGGACAAAGTTATATCTTTTTTTTGTCTTTGTCCACTGGATTAAAATACTGCTTCATGCCATGAATTGTCACTGAACTGATAGGGACCTGTTGCCAGGAGCATGCAAACCACCAGTGTTTATTAAACTATAGTCAATCACCCAAAACTGGGCATAAACATAAAATATAAACAAGTGTAAAAAAAATTAAGCCCTTTCTTCACAGGTAATGTGGGACTTCACTAGAATAAAATACATCTACCTTCACATTTTTTAAATAATAAAAACTCCTCCCCCAAATTAAAATGTAATAGATATTAATAATGCAATTAAGTATAACACTTTCACAAACAAATTGTAAATATTCTAATTGCATACATGATTCAAATATTTCTAAAATAGTATATATCAGACATACAAAATGCATAAAAATATAGCAATTATACACAATCATTTTGTACATCCAACCCTCACTTGTCAGACTGCCCTCATCCTTAATACACTGCCTATAGAAACAATTTTATTAAGAACAAATTTGGTTGAAGAATTGTTTTTTAACTGCCATTTCAGTTCCCTGACTTCTAACTGGTCTTTCCAAGGGCCGCCTCCCTTGTCCAAACTTACACTGTCTGCAATATAGAATTTAAAACTGTGTCCATTGTTAACCTTAATACGTTTAAATAAAGTGCTACCTTCATTTTTCTTTTTTCATAATACAGATGCTGATAAATCCTTTCTTTTAAGGCATTTTCTTTTTTTCCCACATAAAAGCACGGGAATTCAATACATTGTGAAATGTAAACCACTTTGGTATTAAAACTGAAAAAGGCCATGAAAACTCATAACTTGAACAAAATGAAAAAGCTTCTGGAAATGGAGTCTATAGCCAAAACTGAGATTTATTCACATATAAAACAAAAAAATGGATATAAAGCGCTTTTTGTTTGATCAGTGATACAAACTTCTTCAGATAAAATTCAAACTCTCAAAAACCATTTAAATTGGTTAGAGTCATGTGACTTTGGTACTAAACAATAATAACGTTGTATAATACAACTTCACCATATCCTTCAATAAAGAACCTCTCTCCCTCGAAAATATATTTACATTGTTTTCTGAAATAACTTATATATGGAAAAAAGTTGCAATCTAATGTTTCAGATGAGTACAGATTTGATATATTTAATGCTACATGTTATTAATTTTTATGAAAAATGCACTCCTGTTTCTTTAAATATCAGCTAAGGTTCTCATATAGCATTCACTGTAAATTAGTTCACTTTATGCATTTAAACTTGTTGTAGAAGGAACTAACATTGGCCATAGTCAGTATCTGTCTTTAGCTTCTTAATGATTTTACTGTATGATTAGCTGTAGTGCTTGTATTTATTGAGACTATAGTTTTACACAATGGCTCTCTGAAGAATTCATTTAATGGAGGTAAACTGAAGACCCATGTGTGGAGAAGCTCCTTGATGCCTGATTTTATTTCATGGGAATTAATGACACTGAAGAATAAAACAGCAGTTTACTTGATGTTGAGTACAACAATGGCATGTATAACTACTAAAAATCATGTGGATCAAAGTTAGATATTTTTTAACCAGAATCAATCAAGAAATCATATTGCTTGCATCTTTTAAAATGCAGGTTGAAAACTATTCTGAATGGCTACTCTGTGGGAGCAGATAACTCAGAAATAATGATAGCAGGACTTGAAAGCAACCACCATCTCTCTGCAAAAGATTAGATATGATTATTACATAGCAGACATGCTACTAGGTCTGCTAATTTTCCTTGGACCTGTTCAAACACATGCAGTTGCAGTACATCTGAGTAAGAAACCTTAATGCTCTCTTTTTAATTTCTCCAAATCATTTGGGTTTCTAATACCATGGTGGGAATGGACCCCATTCCTAAGTCAAAGTATGATTAAAGTTCAAGAAATTACTATTGTTTCAATCTTTGATATCAGCCAGAAGTGCTCTTTGCAGCACCCGCAATGTGTCCATTAATGGCTTCTTCTGCAGTTCCTATGGAGTTACATGTATCTGTAACATATCTAATACAATTGCAGATTTTTTTTTATAAGACCCATTGCTCCTACTACAATTGGGACCATCTGGATATCTTTCTTCCACATTGCTTTCATTTCTGCTTGTAAAGCCTGATATTTTATGACTTTGTGTCTCTCTGTACACATGACACTGTAGTCACTGGGTGTATCGATTTCAATGATCAATGCTACTTTTGTCATCTTTTCATGGACCACTATATCTGGTTTCCTAGCATCTATCTTTTGAACTGTTGGTAATGGGTGATCCCATGTGATGTAGACTTCATCATTTTCTAAGATGCTTTGTTGCTCATGTTACCAGTGTTTTACAGCTACTTCAATATTATGTTTATACAATCCCCACTGCAACAGTCTTGCCAAATTATTATGCCTTTCAGTATACAGTCCTTCTGCCATTAGTATATCACAACCAATAACAAGGTGTGCAACTGTCTCCAATTCTATTTTACAAAACCTACATTTGTCTGTTTTCCAGATATTCAATGGACTTTGTAAACCAATGTGTACGTAGCTTACTATCTTGGGCCACCAATATTAACCTTTCATCTTTTGGGTTGAATTCACCCCTCCTTAACCATTCCTGTGGGGTTCTTCCAGGAGTTTTTTATATTTGCAACTATATTTATGCATTTTTCACATTTCTCGCCTTCTCATCTGATCCTTCACCTTATATTCTTTCTTTTATTTTTTGGCATACTGAGTTGCTGCCTGATTTTTGTCTGCTTCTGGTTTGATTTTCATTCCCGCTTGAATGCTTCTGCTAGATGAAGAAGAGAAGCCATCTTAGATTTAATCTCCTCGTGTTTCAAAACTTTCAATATATTTGGGTCTTGTGAGATAAACAGATATGTATGCAGTCCCACGATTGCAGATCTATACATGTAATCAATTTCAAGAAGGCCCATCCCTCCTTCAGAACGGGGAATATATAATCTTGGTATGCACTGATTTTTGTAAATCATTTGATGAACATGAAACATCATTCTTGTTTTCCTGTCTAATCTATCCAAAGCGTTTTGGGGCCAGTAAATCACTCCAAAATTGTAAGTTAGGACAGGAAGAGCAAATTGGTTTATAGCTTGAATTTTGTTCCTAGATGTCAGTGCTGATTTCAGGATTAATTTAAGTCTTCTAAAACACTCCTTAATAAGTTGTATTTACATTTGTTCATGTTTTATTGTTGATTCTTTATCAGTTCCCAAATATTTGTACACTCCCTCTTGCTCAAGTTCTTTTATATTACATTTTTGTCCCAAACTGATGTTTTCTTGGTGCTGCAGCTTTCTTGATTTAAAGGTTGCTTTTGCACATTTATCAAGACCAACTGAAGTTCTTGTATCATCTGAAAAAGTTTTAACTACTTGCACTTGTGCTTTCAGTTTCTCTTCTGATGAGTTATACAGTTTTAAATCATTGACAAAGAGAAGATAAGAAGTCTTTATACTTTGTTGCTTTCTGGGATCCCAATTATAGCCATGACTTAATCTGTTAAGCAGACAGCTTAATGGGTTAAGGGCAAGACAAAAGAGCAACAGTGACAGAGTCACCCTGGAATATCCCCCTTTGGATTTTTTCTTTGGAATAATAATTTGTTGTTTATCATGGCTTAACTGCAAAGTGGTTTGCCACTGTTTCATGGTCATTGTGATATAATTTATTTTAAGCACTCTTTTATCCATGAATGTGAGATACTGTCAAATGCTTTTTTGTAGTCAATCCATGCTATAATTAGATTCTTCCCCTTTTTACAGTTCTCCACTATGACTTTATTTAACAACAAATGATCCTTTGTTCCATATGACTTTCTTTTATTGCTCTTTTTTTCTATTGCCATAATTAATTTTTCTTCTAAATGACCATAAACTCTGCCAGCATCAATTCCAGTGTATAGCTTATACGTCGTCAGAAGGCAAGTTATTGAGTTATAATTTTTTGGGTAGTTTGCAGGTTCACTCCTAAGTAGGAGCATTGTTTTTCCTGTTGTTAGCCAGGTTGGTGTGTGTTTAAGGTGCATATATAAATAGTTGTTACTCATGGCTAAATCTTCATGCAAAGATGTTAATACTTTAACCGGAAGTTAGGTACTGCATCTAGACCTGGGGTTTTCTAATTAGTGGATTTTCTTAACTTTGTTTCAATCTCTCTGGCCATTACTTCATCCCATTTCATATCCTGTACCTTTGAACTTCCTACTCGTTATTTTACTTCTTCTAACCATTTAGCATCTTTGTTACGTTCCACAGGATCTTCATAAATACTTCTCCAAAAGGTATCTATTTCTTCTTTTTGGTGGTCTTTCCATTCCTTTTACCTTGCTTCCCATTTCTCTACAAAACTTTTTTGGGTCATCAATAAATTGCTTATTTTGTACTTTTCCTTTAGATTTATCTGTGTAACTTGTAAGTTTTTCTGCCTGTGCTGATATTTTTAGTTTATTATTTGCAATAGCGCATGATAAATCCTGATCTGTTATAATACTGCACATTGCTTTTTTATCACATTGATCTTTCTGAGTATTTTTGTTGATCTGTTCCCGCTTCTATGCTCTTCTAACAGTGACACTTCTTCTCTTAATTGCTTTATAGTTTTCTCTATTAAATTAATGCTCTCGTATGTTGTTGAGGAGATGTTATGTGAAGTATCTGTTAACATTGCATAATGACTGTTGGGCAGTTTTAATATCTGCTTTAAAATCCCCTGTTCTTACCTCTCTGGGTTTTACTCTGGCTATATAAACATGAAATAATTGTTAAGGCTATTCTCTGTTTTTTTTTTCCTATATGCAAATAATTGCACATGTTGATGTAGTATGTCTATCCTGATAACCAGTGACAAAGGACAGATGAGCAATTGTTTAGACTGACTTTCTAGCATGTGAATGTAAGGCCATCACACAGATATCATACATTTAGTAGAGCTGGTATAACTTACAAGTATATGCAGATTTTGCTGGTCTGTCTTGTAACAGTCATACTGCATGTGTGGATATTTCTGAAGTTTACTTTAAATGTAATTAATGGTATGGGTAATACCATGTGTTATGTCCTTCTGGTAATATAGACAGAGTAATATGAATTTCAATGCAATTTAAGAAGTCTAGAAGCAAGGCAGGTTGATTTACTGAAACCACTTTCATGCGTGTACTATATGTTTAATCCAAACATCTGACCAGCATGCTTAAGTTATGGTTACTGTCCTGGTGGACCAAGTGATATGTAAGCCTAGTGAGTAATGGACTTAAAGACCACCATGGGAGTTATAAGTTGTAATTTGGAGAAATTGTCAACTCGTTCTTAAGCAATGGGAAGTAAAGTGTAGCATATAGCGAGAGGTGGCTATTAATCTTGTTGACAGGTTTAATAGTACAAATGTCAATACATTTGTTTTTAATAACAGGTATGCTTGTACTACCCAGGGTGTGATTTATGCACTAAGATAGCTCTGTGGCCTATTTTGTATTGAACAAATTATTATGATACTGAAGGATAGTCTAACATAGCATCCCAGAGACATTAAAAGTAATGATACCAATTCCAACTTACAGTCTTGCATTTTAGGGCAAGCCTTCCCAAATGTTACACATGGCAGATGTTTTATAAAGGAAATGCATATACTTTTAACATCTGAAACTCTAAAACTTAAGAATATCAATACATACTGCAGGTGGTGACATTTGGTTATTGGTTAATTGTCTTGCTTTTTTTTTTATTGTTTTAATTACTTAATTGTTCTGAAATTTGTATGCATGTTTTCTGTTTTTACTTCTTTTTTAACTCCATTAAAGGTATTACACCAATACATTAGAGCTGTAATTATATTTATTTTATTTAACATGTGTTTACTGGGAAAGTCCGACTTGGAACAAAGCCAATTTTCAGCAGAAGCCAAGGGAGAAATGCTCCAGATGCATGTTTTTGAAATGTGGGAGGAAACCAGAGCACCTGGAGGAAACCCACACAAACACAGGGAGGCAATGCAGACTCTGCACAAAAGGCACGCCAGCCAAGAATCAAACCTGAGAACCTCTTGCTGTGAGGTGACAATGCTACCACTGCACCACTGCACTGTCATACACACACACACACACACACACACACACACACACACACACACACACACACACACACACACACACACACACACACACACACACACACACACACACACACACACACACACATATATATATATATATATATATATATATATATATATATATATATATATATATATATATAATTAGTGGTAGTTGTGTTTATTACATACACACACACACACACACAGATATATATAAATATAAATATATATATATATATATATATATATATATATATATATATATATATATATATATATATATATATATATTTATATATATATATATATATATATATATTTATATGTATATATATATGTGTGCGTGTGTGTGTGTGTGTGTGTGTGCGCTCTTTAGTGTGCCAGAATCAAGGGTAGTTGTGTTTATTACTGTATTTTTTTGTTAGCTCTCAACCAAGCAGGGACAAATTTCAACAAAATCGGGGACAAATCCAGAAAAAAATCAGGGACAATCAGGGGCACTTTTAAAATCTTAGTGCTGTTAACTTGAGGCATTGACATAATCAGAGCATACAAATTAATATACATTTTCTGAACTAAAAGAAGTCTATAACGCTTAATTATTGTCATTATTCATTAAATATAATTCACCATCTTTCCTCCAAAAGTCACTAGTTTTAGGAGGGAATAAGAGGGGCAGAGCTAAAAATTGAGTCAAAATCAGGGCTGTCCCTGAAAATTCGAAACAGTTGAGAGGTGTCGTTGTTGTTTCTTAGTTATTTTATTTTTGCCACATTGCTACGCACTTTCTGATATACCCTAAAAGTATTGAGAATTGAGATTCCCATGACATCACAGAGGTCCATGGAAGATTACATATAGAACTTAGCTCCCATGAAAACTGAAGACACTGCTAATACTAAAAATTTGAAGGACTTTTGGGGCATAGTACATGCACAGAGAAATACAGAAATACATGTAAACATGACTTGTTTTCTTTCTTTTTACCCAATTTGGCTATAAATTTGTCTCTTGACATTAAACACATGACTCAAATTCTTGAAAATCTTATGAAAATACAACCACATGTGCAAAGTAAACTTTTATCCTTAAAACTAAATATTATTTCTCACATTTTAAGGGTTTTTAAAAGTACTACTCCGTTTAAAATAAAAGACGAAAATGTTTGATTTCAAGCACACTTTCTAGTTACTGCACACAAATGTGCTATACCATGGGTGAACTTATTGACTGAAAGAAATTTACTTAAGGAAAATCATTTTGTCACTGAGATTTATATATTTCTTCCTTAGTGATTGTCTACATTTTTATCTTGTGAGACTGTTAAAATATCCTTAAGCTGAAAATTTTGCAAAATGAAATGGTTGAACTTAAGAAGTTGAAGTTACAATAGGATTTGAATGTTTGCAACAATAAGAGTGTTTCTGTGATAATAGACATGAACCAATAATAAGAGGGATTCTGGAAAAGTAGAACACCCATATCAAAGCTGCAGAGTCTAGAAGATGCTATCAGGAAACACTAGCTTATGAAACATCTCACAAAATTTATCATCAGCTTCAGAAAATGTCAGCAACTTTGACACAGACAACAAAATGATACCTTCTAGTCAGGCAGAAGTGCACAAATTGTATAATTTCCAGTACCTTCAATTCCTTTTAAGGACAGAAAGTGAGGAACGAATAATCAAATAGAGATGGATGCTACCAGCAGAATAAGAGATGTAAGAAGTAAGGTGTATTTTTGGTCCACTGACATTTATTACGGATATTTTTATTTGACTGTCTTTCTTCTCATGATGAAGATTTAAATAATCACAAGTTACAAAGAGACAAAGTCTCAGTTGTTAATATTTTAGAATTTGAATTATGAGAAGCTGCAATGTGTGTTCTAAGGCAGAGTCTAAAATTTATTATTACTGTATTGCCATGAATTGAAATCTGGCATTTTTAGATTAATAAGGAATTTCATTTGATTATTTATTTTAATGATAATTCTAATTAGAAAGTTTTCAGTCAGGACTTTGATTAAAATTATAGTTCAGCCATAAATGTTTTACTTGTTTGGATAATGAGCATGATACGTATGCCACTGTTTACACTCATTGTATTAATCCGCTTGTCTCAACAAAAAGTGATTTAATACCAACTTTTGTGAATATTATCATAATATAGTATTCTAGTCATTTTGAATTGAATTGAATGCAGACCATGCTTATAAGAATTTGTCCTATAACAACCTCAGTTGGGATTTTAATTTAAGTAAAGCTATATGGGATATACTACAGAATTTAACTAAGGATAAAACACTCATATTAAACCTCAGAAAAGGCTAACAATAGCGGTCTCATATTTGAAACAATAACTTCATATGTGATGTCTACATTAAATTAATATTAACATGTGTATTAAGACAGATTTTAAGGTATATGATTCTACCATACATAAATTTGATCATTTATTAGAGAAAAGTCTATGTTTAGAATACTGTGTCAACAATTCTATCCACAAACATTTAATACTAGAAAATACTAAAATTGCCACCTTTTCTCGTTGGCCTAAAATTGATAAAAAACTGTCTTAACCTCCAGGTAGACTTACTATTTCTGAATAAGAATATTTTTTTCTTTAACATCAGCTTTTGTTTATGCAATTACTTAAAGAATTATGTTGCCAAACATGAGTCTTATATTAAAGATATCAGTATGGTTTTACTTAAAGTGAAATCATTATTATGATCTAATGGCATATATTGGTTATCACTAGATGTGAATAGGTTCTATACTGGCTAATGCATTTTTATGAAGCAGAGTGTATTAACATTTACCTAGGTGGTTCACATATGTCCACTTACATTACTGAGTTGATTATCAGAAATATTAAAATCACTGCCAATGCACCTGGTAAACGCTCCCTTTCCAGTTTTAATAATGTATATAACCAAGTCCAAAGATTCAGGAAACGGAGCAGAAGCAAGAAATGATGTAGTATAAACTAATTTATTCACAAATGAACAGACAATTGCAAAGATTAGCGCTTTCGCTTCAAGAGATTCATCAGATCTATTACAAAGGCATAAACCTTTCCAAGTATATATCAAATTCAAAGCCCTAATAGCCAATCACATACATATTCCAATTAAGTCTTAAAGCACTACAACTCACTAAAATAAATATCATATTAAAACCTATGTTCTACTAACAATAAATACATAAAAACTACATTATATATTAAAAATCTATACACAAAGAAAAATAGACTACATACCCTATGTACAATCTTAAAAAAGTGGTAGATATGTATGCGTATATAACAAATATTTAGAACATATATATAAACAAAGAATGTATATGCATACGTATATACATCAAATATATACAAAGAATATATATATATATATATGTATGCATACTTAACACATAACTGTATAAAATGTCCCTATAAATCATTTAATGTTCCTACGTTTTCTTAACATAGGCTTTATAGAGGCTCTCTCATTGAGCCCTGAGCCTTTATCCGCTCTCGGCATTATTATCCAACTACTCTCTTTACATTCAGTGTGATTCCTAACATCACCTTCACATGTGCTAGGAATTATAGTCTCCAAAGCTCTAAACAAAAAGCTATGTTCATCCCCATGCTGTATTACATGCTTTGCTAAGGCATTATGCACTGATCTTTTCCTAATATGGTAAGTATGCTCTCGTATCCTGTCCCTAAGGGGTCTGTTGGTTTTTCCAACATAAAAAGACGAGCATATCTGGCATACAGCTAGATATACTACGTTAGAAGTCATACAATTGGCATTGGTTAGTGTCTTGATCTCTTTTTTCAAGTCTGGATAGAAGAAACTATTACTAGTATCTATATATGAACAAAAATTACATTCTCCACATGGTCTTGTGTTCCCATTCACGCTCAAGACTTCCTCATGTCTAGGATAACATAGCATCCTCTTCAAATTATACTTATTCTTAAACAGAAATTGTGGTCGTTCACCAACTATCTTCTTCACATCATCATCAGTTTGTAAAACTGACCAATGCTTAGTAATGATATCCCTAATATCAGCATGGTCTGATGTAAAGAAAGTAGAAATTTTAACTTGAGGTAATCGCTGATTAGTTACAGCTTTATCAATGATCTTAATTGGCCCAAAATAAGGTGCTGCTACATCAGATCGCAGATCCAAAATATTCCTTAAATACTCACTGATCTCTCCATCCCTATAACTTCTCTCTAGGAGCTTCAGCCTCAAATTATCCAATTCTGTTTCAAAACCCACATCTGTAGGGTTTAATCTAAAAACCTTGACACCTTGGCCTTTGATAATATTCCTAAAGATATATGGTGGGTGCATACTCAATCTTAACAGGAGTGTATTACGGTAGCACGGTTTCCGATACACCCCTGTATTAATCAACCCATTTGGTAATTTCTCAATATACAGGTCTAAAAATTTTATCTTGTGTTCAGAGCATTGCATAGTGAATTTCAGAAACTCTGTTAAACTGTTCATAACAGTGAACAGGGAATCTAATTGTTGTCTACTCCCATTCCATAAAACAAAAAAGGTCGTCAACAAAACGACGGTAGAAGACCACATGTTCTTTAAAAACTATCTCTTGAAATAGGACATTCTCTTCCCAATATGCCAAAAACATATTGGCATAACTATTTGCACATGGTGTCCCCATTGCCACACCATCCTGTTGTCGATATATAGTATCTCTAAACATAAACAGATTGTTCTCTAAAACAAGCTCTAAAAATGTGTGATCAGATCAATCTGTGTAGGGGTGTAGTCACTATGCTTCTTTAAATATTCTAATATATATTGGATGCCCAAATCATTGGGTATAATCGTAAACAACGACTGTACATCAAATGTGACAAATATATATTCATCTATCTCCCTATGTAATTCCAAACATTCATATAATTGTATTAAAAACTGTTTAGAGTCCTTTAAAATGACCTTATTCTTATTTAGGATTGGCCTAAGATGTTTCTCAACATAAACTGACAAATGCTCAGTGACCCACCCTCCACCAGAGGCTATAGGTCTCATAGGTGGGTCTCGAGTATTCTTATGAATCTTGGGGAGTCCATGTATCATGGGAACGAGTGGTGTATTGACAGTTAGATATTCAAAGAGTTCCTTATTTATGATACCACCTTTAAAAATGTCTGATAGAGTGTCCTTAATATATTTTATAACTTTATGCATCTCATCTCTACTAATTTCTACATAGAATTTATCACTTAACAGACATTCCATAGAAGAGCAATACTGTTCCACATCCATAATAACAATACATCCGCCTTTGTCTACAGGTCTAATTATAATAGAGGTTTGGGCCTGAAGCTTTTTCAGACTCTGTCTCTCTCTATAACTAAGATTATCATGTCTCTTGTATTTCCCACAACTATTCAGATCCCCATAGTATTTGTGGAGTTCATCTTCTGTCAGTTTTAAATATGCCTCAACCAAAGGATGGTTTGTTGGCACAAATTGACTCAAATTTTTAAACTTAAATGCTTTATCACCATATTCATTTATTACATCCATCCCTACCTCTGAATTATTATATAGCAACTTAAGCATTACGTTTCTACAAAAGATTTTTAAATCAACTACAATATCTGTCAGCTTACTACAGTTTGTAGGAATAAAATTCAAACCTTTGCATAATAATTTCTCTTCGTCTTGTGACAACCTATAGCTAGATATGTTACAGACTAACATTCGTTTTTGTCTGTCCACATCTTCTTGATAGTTTGTTGGGGTACAAACTTCCCCCAAATATTTCCTCTTTTGCCGGCCTCGGCTCATAGAACGTGCCCTTCTTATCCCCCTGTCCATTCAGACAGGGAGGGGAAAAGGGATATCCCCGCCTATGCCACAGGAATGTTCAGCAGACTTATTCGAACTCTTAGGTCTAACAACTACTTCAGATGTATGTGTTACAGAGGGTTTATCTTTAATTATTTGAATTTCTGGATATAAATTCCTCTCCTGCACTGTACTATATGGTGCATTTTCAATGATTTCACTCACATTATCATTCATTCCATTGACAAACACAGTAGAGTTATTGCCTGATATTACAGCATTTATAGATTCATTGCCATGTAACACTGCTCCCTTCATTCTATCATTTGTATGACCTGGAGACACATTAGCATCAATGATATCGTGGTTAGCACAAATTCTACCTTCGGTAGTATTCACATCAGTACTCTCACTATTATTCTTATTACTTTTAGATGAATTAACTATCACATTAGCATTATTATAGCTCCTAGAGGAAGTATTAGCTGTTCGCTCAGTAGTATTACAATTACTGTCCAACACCACTGTCATATTCTGTCCATGTTTGGGCCACATAAAGACGTGGCCCAGCCGAAAATCGTTCGTATCCCTCTTAATTTTATTCCTTTTCTGGTGGAGTAGTTTGCGTTCAAACACTGATACTCCATCCAACAAACTCTCAAACAAAGGTTGTACAATCGCACTCGAAAAGTTATTAAAGATATACTGTTGTTTCTTTTTAATATTCTCAGTTAGAATTGTCTCTTCTGGATGGAAAAAGTCAATAAGAAGTTGTATATACTTCCAGCTTACCTCAAGGTTCAATTGTTGCCACCTGGAGAGTAAGTCCAGATAATGCTGTCCTTGGCTGGGCATAGTAAAGACTCTAAGCCCCCTGGGAATAATCTTCTTATCAAGACAATATTTCAGATGTAAGCATTGCGTTTGAAGAAGCTTAAGCTTTAGAAAGTCTCTCTCGAGCTCATCCAGTGACTTCTGTAACTCCTCCAAATTATCGGTCGCATCCTGAATGTCGTCACCATGGGCGGTTGCTTCAAACTGCCAAGAAATACTTTTCGAGCAGTCAAGGTATTGAACAAACCTCCGTTGTAACGTTTCATTCATGAAGGTCTCACCACGCGGGTTATAATCCAATTCGATACAAGCAGTAGACTGCATAATCCTGCTCCTGGTGACGGTAGTTATAACAACGAACAAAATAATCAGAAATATTAAAATCACTGCCAATGCACCTGGTAAACGCTCCCTTTCCAGTTTTAATAATGTATATAACCAAGTCCAAAGATTCAGGAAATGGAGCAGAAGCAAGAAATGATGTAGTATAAAGTAATTTATTCACAAATGAACAGACAATTGCAAAGATTAGCACTTTCGCTTCATCAGATTCATCACAAAGGCATAAAGGCATTCCACTTCCAAAGTATATAAAAACATCTAAGCCAATATGTGTATATAACAAATATTTAGAACATAAAAAAACAGACCCCTTATGGACAGGAAAAACCTAGGAACATTAAATGATTTATAGGGACATTTTATACAGTTATGTGTTAGGTATACATATATATATATATATATATATATATATATATATATTCTTTGTATATATTTGATGTATATATGCATGCATATACATTCTTTGTTTATATATATGTTCTAAATATTTGTTATATACACATACATATCTACCACTTTTTTAAGATTGTACATAGGGTATGTAGTCTATTTTTCTTTGTGTATAGATTTTTAATATATAATGTAGTTTTTATGTATTTATTGTTAGTAGAACATAGGTTTTAATATGATATTTATTTCAGTGAGTTGTAGTGCTTTAAGACTTAATTGGAATATGTATGTGATTGGCTATTAGGGCTTTGAATTTGATATATACTTGGAAAGGTTTATGCCTTTGTGATAGATCTGATGAAGCTCTTGAAGCGAAAGTGCTAACCTTTGCAATTGTCTGTTCATTTGTGAATAAATTAGTTTATACTACATCATTTCTTGCTTCTGCTCCGTTTCCTGAATCTTTGGACTTGGTTATATACTGAGTTGATTATGTTTTGCTTATATAATATTATATTATTGGTCTTTGATGAGATTCTTTATCATCAAATTAAGGGAACTGTCATGGGTACCCTTTTGCCCTTTTTTACACAAACCTGGTTGTGGGATACTGACTAATTAAATATGCTGTCATGAATTTTATCAGAAACATGCCTTAAAATATTATTAGGTATATTAATGATTTACATTGCACATGCAAATGTTGTGTTTGTGAAGTGGAAAGTTTTATCCATGAAGTTTTTCGTATAGATTTAATTTCTGTTTTATTCCTGCTCCTCTAATGCTATTTTTTCTTGCGTTACAATTATGTGGAATTTCTATTAATCTTTTGTAAACAGCCTTTAGAGAAAGCCAAAATATGTGGATTAGTTGCAAGACTCCCCTTCAAACACAACCCAAACCTGGTCACTTTACTACCAGGATTCAGATAAGCAGCATAGGTATCTGTGTGTGTGTGTGTGTGTGTGTGTGTGTGTGTGTGTGTGTGTGTGTGTGTGTGTGTGTGTGTGTGTGTGTGTGTGTGTGTGTATGTGTGAGTCTTGCTTTCTCTCTCCTTCGCAACTTTAAGAGATACAGATTGTCAGTTAATTAGACAAATCTTCTAGGGGCCAGTGGTAATTAATGTGCATTTTATACCTCAGCACTTTACTATCTTAATGTAGGTAGATTGAGGGGGGATGTATTTGGATTTACATGTCTGTGTGGCAGATTTAACAAAGGCACCATAATTAAAAGAGATGTAAAAGTGTTAAGAATCAGTGAACAATGTAAATATTTTTTCTGAGTAAGACATTTCCTAGAAGGAGAGTTTTAAGAGCTATTTCAGCATGAAGCTGTCATTGTTGCCTTTTGGTTATTCTGTCAATTTATTAGTACACCACAATTAACTATAAGGATTTTTTTAAGAATTAAATTAAGTGAATTTCCTGCAATGATTGAATTGCAGTTCCGAGGTTTGCTTACATGAAGTTGTGTTTTTTTCCTATTGTTGAAGCTTTAGGTCTACCAAAAGTCTTGGCATTAGTGATAGGAGTGTGTGTGTGAATGTTTGTGGGTAAGGCTTAGAGATAGGACTAGGAAGGAAATGGTATAGATGTAGTGTTGTGCACATGTGGTAATGTGAAGTGTATGTGTGAGTCCCTTGTGTAGTGGTACTGTTGGGGAACCAGTTTTTTTTTTTTTTTTTTTTTTTTTTTTAACAAGGTAATGTGCCGAATTGAGGTTAGGGACAGTGGCAGGTTTATGGTTATTGTTAGCACAGATGAGTATGGTCATATGGGGGGTGTGGGGGCAAAGCCTGTGTCATATTCTAATGCCATAAGGACTGAAACCTGACTCAAGGGAAAAAAACAGCAATTTTTACAAATGCCAGGACCAGAAGACAAGCAACCATTACAGATGTTCCTAGGAACAATGTGTTATCTTGCAAAGTTTTTATATCGTGCATCTGTGATAACTGTGCCTTTAAGAAAGTTGATAGAGCATTCATCAGACCTACCACTGAGTACAGTGCCCCCTTTGGTATGTACCTAACCAGGAATATCTAACAACTGGGAACACAACTAGCACAAATAGTGGAAAAACTAGTAACTTGTAAACAAAAATGTCACTGCAGGCTCAAAGGATGACAAAAGGACTAAGCGTACAAAAAAACTTTAATTTCCACGTTTCATCTACAATAGGATTTCAACGATGAAGGACTTTAACTTGGATGAAGTCTTTTAATGGATGAAAAGCAGAAATTAAATTTTTTTTTGTACACTTAGTCCTTTTGTCATCCTTTGAGCATTCAGTGAAATTTTTGTTTATATCTAACAACTGGCAAGTCCACAGAGGTTCCTCATTAAAAGACTGTAGGGTGTAAGTAATGTGTCTTATGCAGAGCATTTCAAGGCATACAAGGCATTGTCAGCATCCAGCATCAACAAACTTTACAATAAATGCAAAAAAAGTTGCTGTCCAAGAAAATAAAGGCAAGGCCCCAACAATGGAAAAGCACCCTCCTCAGACTCAACAGACAAATAAGACAACTTGTCAAATCCTCCAAGGGTTCCTGTGAGAGAAACTTAGTAAGTACAGCCAAGCACAACCATAAGGTCTTTTGCAGCTACATACATAACCTAAAGGGTAGGACCCAAGCATGTGCAGAACTGGTGACCAATGGTATCACACACACTGACCCTACAGAGATAGCAAATCTGCTAGCGGATAGGTTTGGTAAACATTTCACTCCCTTATCCCCTCCTAACTTACAACAAACCTTCCCCAACCCCCCACCCACATATGTGAAGAGCAGGTCCTCTAAGCCTTGCCCAAGGCAAAAAACACAGCCTCTATTGGACCAGACAACATCCCAGGCTGTCTTCTAAACAGACTAAAACATGAACTAGAATCACCCTTTTCAATTATAGCCTAACCACAGTCTTTGTTCCTGCAGAATAAAGAACAGCAACAGTTATTCCCCTCAACATAGGTGGTCTAGCAACAGATCCAGGGAATTACAAACCCATAAGCCTGACCAGCCTCATCTGTAGAGCCATGGAACGTATCATTATGGACCTCACACATAAAGACATAGGCGACCTCCAAACCCTGGATCCTACCCAATTCAGCTTCGTGAAGGGCAGATCCTGCCTGTTAAATCTGGTGGATTTCTTTGAAAATGTGAACAAGGCCATTGATGAGGGCAAATCTGTGCACACAGCATACCTTGACCTGGCAAAGACTTTCAGCACAATCCCACAGTTATTATCGATAAACTTAGCAAACTGAATGTTACTCCCTTAATTGTAAGATGTGTTGCTAACTGGCTCACAAACCAAACACACACTGTCAAAGTGAGTAACTCCACATCAACCAGCAGACCTGTTACCTACTGTTTGGTATATTCTTCTTTCAGGTCAAAACTAAGGGGTTGTGGCTGACCATATTTGCAGACGGCTGCAAACTAGGTGCAAAGAAATGCATCATCATTCCCTCTGACACAAATAATGTCCCCCTCACACTATCAAATCAGCAGTAATGCTCTAAGTACCCATGAAGTGGTAAGGGACCTGGGATCACAAGCTGACTGTGACCTTAACTTCGACCACCATGTGTCTGTTGCAGTAAAGAAAGCTTTCTATGTAGCACACTTGATTAGTAGAGGCATCACCTCAAGAGCAAAAGAAGTTATAACCCCCTATATTTGACAGTCATCTGGCCTGTAATTGAGTATAATGCCCTGATTGGCATGTACCGTTCTAAGCACCTGCAGCAATTAGACAGACCCCAGAGGTTTCTAACAAAGAAGATCAAGGATCTCCAGCATGTGCCCTACACAGACCGACTAAAGTCCTTCTCACTATACTTTGTGTCATATAGACTTCTTAGGAGATACTTATGCCTGGCCTACAAAGCAATCCAAGACCCAAAACTAATGAACTTGCTGCATATCCATAAATCAAACAGAACTAGGACTATCTGTTCCATGGACCTAAATATGGCCTGCGACTTAAGTAGGACATGCTGGAGGGACAGATTTATCTCCCAGTGACTGCTACATCTTTGGAACAGGCTACCAATTCATGTCAAACAGAGCACCTCTGTGACACTGTTCAAGAGGAACCTGGATGAGTGGATGGGGCACCGTAAATTCTTACTGGGGATAGAACCCAAAACCCTCCTGGACATGGGCAGTAATCACTAAATGCAATCTCTGGTACTGACTAGCATTTCTATGGTATTACATTGGGATGAAATGGCTAGGCTTAAAAAGACCTCCATATTGATAGCCTGGTAATCTCCTATGATGGACCTCCTGCACATTCACAAAACAAACAGCACCATAATTACTCATTCTAAGGCCTTAAACCTTGCCTGTGATATAAATAGACCTGCTGGAGAGACAGGTATGTATCCCAGAGAGTACCCCTTCTCTGAAATAGGCTCCCCATCCATCTAAAGCAGAGTTCCTCTCTAAAACAATTCAAGTGTAACTTGGACAACTGGATGGGGAACATGAACTTCATCAATGGTTTGGCACCAATGTCTCTAATGGACACAGGCCGCCTGTAAATGGTTCATTTCCCAGGACCCTGTTTGTAAATATTTCACCTCCCAAGCCTCTGCTTACACCTATCAAAGGTACCAAAACATACCAGAGATTTGGGATGCATGGCTATGCTAAAAAAGGCCCTTATTGTCATTAGCCTAGTAAACACCTGTGAATCTATGTACCTTAAGAATGGAGTGCTGAGCAGGTGAATTCAGAAAACTAGTTACAGATGTATGTGTAGTGTTTCTTTGATTTTAGTAACAGATGTTCCAGCAGTAAAGCAGCTTGATAAAAATAAGCTGGTTACATTAGAAGTACAAGCCATTCAGAATGATATAAGAGCTGTGAGCCTATAACAGAATGGCCAAGTTATCTATTAGTCAAAAGTATTCAGAGATGTACCTAAGTAGTATACGTAGACAGATATACATATAGACAGGAACTGTTAGCAATAGGTGTGGATGTGAGAAATATCATGAACGTTTCCATGGTAAAGAAGTGTAGGTGAAAACAGAGAAGAAACTGTTCTAAAAGCTTTTTGACAAAGTCTTTGTAGATGACACCTCTGGGATTGTAGCTGATGTTACTTAGTCTACAGACACACAATCATTCAGTGAAATACAGACAAGGAAGGAACTACATATAACACATAAGTTGATCAGAGCATACTTGGCAACAATTTAAAATTTCAGGACTCGCCACAGTAAGTCCCAAAACATGGAGACTGAATGGCCTAAAATGGACTTATATATACCAACTCTGAGATGGTCCATTTCTAGAAATATTCCCTTTTCTCCAAGATATGGTGATCTCAGAGTTCATTGGTTTATAGATTAGTACTAGGCTAACTGCCCTTGTGGGCCATTTTAAGCCTAGTCAATTATCGCATACGAGTGTCAAACTCTGTACTTTGTGTCTGTAAGGTAAACACCTTAACCATTATGCCAACCTCCCACCAGAGATTGTGAGGAGAGGACAGGACTGAACCTTGTACCAAGTGCATGCGAAGTGAAAACCTAAACCATTATGCCAATTGCTCTAGATAACAGCTCATAGCTGAATACTAGGTTAACTTCCTTGAAATGCCATTTAAGCCTAATCAATAAACCAAGGTCAGAATCAAACACTGTACCTTGTTTCTATAAGGTGAAGAACTTAACCATTATGAGTATAAAGGCTCTTTGTAATGTCAAGCAAGTGTGCGCGCACACACACACACACACACACACACACACACACACACACACACACACACACACACACACACACACACACACACACATTGACTGCAGTGAGAATAGAACCCCCACCTATCTAAGTACAGAAACTACAGAACTCAAAATTTTACACTAGCGCCATGGCATAAGTCTAAAAGGTGCTCTGTAATGTAAAGCAACTGCACACAGACCCCAGGTGACTGCAGTGAGAATAGAACTCCGACCTAAGCACACAGACTACAGAACTCTGCAGTTAAGGCAAACACAACAGCTCAAGTTTAGAGTTGATATATGTAAGTTTAGGGTGTCTGGTGGGCTTTCCCCCAACATCAGGGGTGCAGGGATGGCTTATGCCTCTGCAGAAAAAGAAGTTTAAAGAAGAACAGAGATCTCAAGATCTGCTCTTTTCCTAGATTTCCTGTCTTTTTTTGGCATGTCAGCACTCAGCATTCTTATGTTGATATTTCAGTAGCCACATATTTACCAGAAAAGAACTAACTGCTAAAAGAAGGATTTGAGATTCTTTGGGTAATGGCACAGTTACCAATAGCATTGACAGAAGAACAAGCAAAATAACTCCAGAGGAATTCCAACACTGAATTATAGATACAGCTACTGAAATCATCAGAAAAGAAATAAATGCAGTCTTATTTTCTTTTTCAAGGGTGACATAAGTTGTGCATTTAGAGCTTGCTATTCAAGGCTGATAAAATAACAGATCCCAATTAACTGACTCACATCTAGAAACAGTAAATGGTATTCCTAGTCTGGTACTTTGCAAATGCATTGTGGTTATTTGGGGGTAGTGCTGCTAGATGTACATGCAAATAAGCTCAGCGTGGGTTATTTGCAATGAATAACCAACAGCAAAGTTATTTGTAAAAACATGCCCATTTTAGGCAAAAGTGTAAAGTATGTAAAAGTGAGCAATAGGAACTTGCAAATTAATATGCAAAAGCCTAAAGATTTGTATTACTTCATATGTGTTTGAGTACTGTGGCCAAGCATGGCTAAGCACACACACATTTGAAAGGTATAAAGCAAGCAGACTGTGCAGTGTATATAAAAAAAATGTATAAAATAAAGGGATTTATAAAGTTTTATATGGGAGTCTCCTTATGTGGACACCCTGATGGTTTTATTAAAAATAGAAAGGGAGGAAAGGAAAGACTGGAAATGGGGAGACAAACAAAGAAGGGAACTCAGAAGGAAAACATCAAGAGGGTTTGTGCTAGAGGAGATGGAACAGGAGGGCCACTGAGTTTTTGTTGGGGGATAGGCCTTCTATTTTTTCAAATATTTTTTATATGAAAGAGTAGTGTGGGTGGGAACTAGGTAAGACGATAATATGCAAAGGCTAAGGGAAGAAAGGGTTAGTAAGAGATGGTGCAGGAGTCCCTAGTCCACATAGCTTCAAACACTTCCACTGCCAGTTAGTGGTATAGTGGAGGACCCTGATGTTGAGGGGTAAGGGTCTGACGTGGTGCGGTGGTTGACACCAAATGGGAGAGCGTGTCTTGAGCGCACTGAAGACAGACTTCAACTGGCTGAATACGTCTCTCCACTATCTACTTCAGTACACCCACTACCATGTTCTCAAGCCACCTTTCAGTGAGGCTTGTAGGGTGCCATGTGTTCTGCCACCTGCAGGACTGGTGCCACTGTCCCGAGTCTGAGAGGACATCCATGGATGGGTAGAGAGTGATTGCTACCTAATGTGGGAGATACATACCTGGCCAACTCCAAAGGGATTTGAATCTATTAAAAAAGTAAAATAAATGGGAGTTCTTCTGTCAACGTAGATAAATTTACTAAGCTGGACATTAATCCCTACATCACTTGTTGGATTGCCAACTTGCTTACTGATAGAACCCACACTGTAGAAGTAGCCGACTCCAAATCCAGCTCCAGACAAGTGACAAGTGGAGTACCTCAGGGTTCAGTCCTGGGACCGCTCTTGTTTGGCATCTACTTCTCTAAAGTACAGGCCAACACTAAGGGACTCTGGCTAACAAAGTTCACAGATAACTGCAAACTGGGAGCCATTATTGAATCCCCAAATGATGTAGATATTCTACAAAAGGGCCTTACAGAAACAGATGCTTAGTGCCAGAGCCATGGGCTCAAGCTCAATGCCAAGAAATGTATAGTTATCCCCCTTTGGGGAAAAACATGTACCCATGAATTACCACATAGGTGGCAGTACACTAAACACCAAAAGTGTGATAAGAGACTTAGGGACACAGGTGGAAAGTGGTCTCACCTTCGATAACCACATCACCACAACAGTCAGGAAATCCTTCTATGTGGCACACCTCATCACTAAGGGCTTTTCATCCAGAAAAAAGGAGGTCATTGTCCCACCATACTCATCCCTCATTAGACCCATTATAGAATACAATGCCCCATTTGGTATGTACCTCTCAAGACATCTGCAGCAACTGGAAAGGCCGCAGAAATACCTCACTAAAAGAATCACAGGACTAAAGCAGATGCCCTATGCTGACCATCTAAAAAAAACCCAGCTATACTCTGTCGCATATCATCTACTCAGAGGCAATCTCTGCTTAACATACAAGGCCATGTCAAACCAAGAGCTGTTGGACATACTACACTTAAAGAAATCCCAATCCCTCAGAGCCACATGCTCCAGGGATCTAAACCTTGTCATCACAATGAACAAAAGATGCTGGAGGGATAGGTTCTTGATCCAGAGACTCCCCAGACTCTGGAACAGACTGCCCATACATATCAAACTGAGTGCCTCTTTGGCCCTCTTCAAAAGGAACCTTGATGATTGGATGGGAGATAGAAAATTCCCCCCGGGGATTACATCAGTCGCCCTGCTAGACAGGGGTCCAGGGAAGTAAATATTGTGGGAAGAAATAGTCAGGGAATTGTTATGGCTAGGCTTGTATAGGCCCTAGGCCGATAGCCTAGTACCAACCTATGAACTTATGAACCTATGAGAAATAAGAGTAATAAAGAGAAAGCAATGTATAATTAAAATAATAAAAACAGTGGAAAAAGTGGAGAGGGGAGAGAGAAAAGAGAAAACACACAATAAATCACACATCATGTTACATGGTATTTGATTTCTTGAAACAATTTTACATTATAAATCTTTATTGAGTTAAAACTTGTATTTGGGAAGTGCTTTTGCATAGAACAGGAGTATTCATATGGCGAGCACTCATGTACTGGGGAGAAGGACATGAACAGTACTAATGCACACTTCAGATGAATTCATCCAGAAAGTGTTTATCAGTACGTGGTGCGGGAGTGTCTTCCTCTCAAGTTTTGCACGTTTCTTTGTCTGATGTTCAATACAGTACTAAAAACCCCCTTCCTCAATATTAAAAATATAATCAGTTAAACACAAAATAATGTCAGTTATATCAACATACCTGTTCCATTTCCTTGAAGCATATTGGTTTTACTGTAGTTCTTTCAGCTACAATGTAGTAAAATATTTCCTTAAGGTGTTTAAAGATAACAGCTTTAGAGTACAGCAGTTATACATATGGACATATTTCTCAATCAAGTTTACACTGATATAATGATTTTACTACATTTTTTTTAAGATAAGTGGTATAAACTTTTTCATACACATTACTAAATTCTTTAAGACAGAATAATGCACCTGTGTAGTGATTTAGTTAAGCTGAATAATATACTTACATGTTGTGTTGTTGTCTTTTGGCTTTTCTTGGTTAGGGGTCGCCACAGCAGAACTCCGGTCCGCTAATGATTGGCAGTAGATTTTCACGAACGCCGAGGTGCCAGCTCGACGTTCAACCTTAAATTAATTACACAAATAGTATTATATGGGACGTACCAGTGGATTCAGCTAGCCTGGCCACTCATCTATCATGCTGCCTCCTGTTGTACCTTATTTGTTCCTCAACTGTAAATAGAAAATGTAACCGGATGCTTGTTTTCCTGAATTTCATATGTTTTTTATTTGTATACCAGGCAATGTATTCACTTCAGTGCTTGCTTTTTTTTTAATGCATAACTCTATGAATTCATATAACATTGTACCAATATTCCCTGTCATGAAAGTGAAAAATAAATGTATGCAATATGGATGAAATGTTGTTTTCAAAATACTATGGTGTACATGTAACAGTATGTCCAGGTAGAACTTATTCAGAAACAGAGAAATGTGGCAATTTGTGCAAGTTTGCATCTCCTTTGTTGTATAAATGTGTCTGATTTTATAAGTAATGTGGAAGTAAAACAAGTACTTATTTACTGGTAAAGTTGGTCCTGGTCATCCACTTAGTACAGCAACCGTCACCCCTCCTCCTCCAATGTCCACTCTGACAAGGGTGTGTGTCTGACTGTGGCTTCAGCCATATTGTACATGATGTTACAATACTTTTGAACAAATAACTGTGTTAAGCAACTATTACAGCAATATTTATGTGGTCTACATAAAATTATTTTAATGTAATCTAAGTAGTACATCAGTTTACGCAACAGCAACAAATTTAATTAGAATGTGTAACTGCAAATGTTTTTATTTTCAGTATTTGTAAATATATGAAAAACTACTTCTTGTAATCTAGCACAAGTATTATGCCTTTGATTTATAGAGCTATGTATGCAGATTATTATTTTAGTAAACGTCACATTATTTTGCATTTATGAAGAAAATTATGTTAACATATAACTAATTTTTTTTCAAACTATGCATTTATGAGTACACATTTATGATTTCCTTTGCATTTTCATAATAGTATTATAGATAATATTTGCAGATGCAAATATCTTGTTCAGGAAATACCTCTACTTATGCAAAGTTGTTATACTTTTTATGTTTAATATGACCCAATAAAACAGTGACCATTAAGAAACAAAGTTTTGTACGTACTATAAAACTCTGGCTTTCTCTCCACTACCTAATCTACCTACTCAACAAGCTGGTCAGCCCTATGCTTCTGCAAATCAGTATAAAGGTGATGGCACTGCTGGCCAGAGATGGTGATAACTGTCAGAGATGGTGTGTGTTCACCCACCTCCTGACAAATATCAATGTTTTCCCTGTACTGCCACATGAGCATGCATTGATCTTCTCCAGATACAAATCATTGCGAAGATAGATCATAAGGGTCTCTTTCTCGGAGCAGCTTGGATCGCAGCCTTGTGCCGTCATAAGTCATGCCATGGCATGGAGTGCCAAAAACAGAATGAAGAAATTATGAGCAGAGGGTTAGGTCACAGGTTCAGAACAACCCCCTCTGGGGTATGACATCACCTTAACCAAACCAGTTAATGAGCAGGTATTGATGTTATTGGCAACTTTGGTTTAACCAAAAATGCTTTATCACGTAATTTTTTTTTCCTTAAAGAAAACCAGTCACATTTTACTTACATGCTGGATAAAAAAAATAAATATAATGACTAATTGTTAAGTATATGATTTACAGTTGCTACTGCTGCTAACCATTGCATGAGGTGTATTTTGGGGGGTATTACACCTGAATGCTAGTTATACATGCCTCAGGTAGTACAGCAGCAATTATTGTTTATTTATTTGTTTGTTTATTTATTCATTTATTTATGAGAGGGAAGTAATATTACTACATGTGTTATGCACAAAGCTTTAGGAACTTATAAGTTGTTTGAGGTGCTAAGGTGTGGTGTGTCAGATGACATTAGATGGACAGGGATTACACTTCAGATATATTTATTTACTGACATTTGATTATCGGAAAAGTCCAAATGGGTAAGAGCCCATTTTCAGTGGATGTTCGAGGTGAAAAGCTCCAAAGTATTACAAAACATTTTATGAACAGTAATTTTACAGTTTTTTTAAAAATAATACAAAAAACAAATACAGTTTAATTAAGTATACCAAATTAGACATAATATGAAAACATTGGTTTATAAGTACAAGTTATCTGACAATGATTTAATAGTCAGAGAAATTAAAGTTAAGTTAGTATAATACAAACAGAAATTGCAATATGAAGTGAGAGAAAACCAGGCCTATGGTATATTTAAAAAGTTTGCATATTGGTGCAAACTGTCATTTAGATGACTCCAGTTTGTTTTTGTTTTTTTACCTACATTCTGATTTAGGTTAATTTCGGGCCATTTGTGTTACTGCGGCAAGCTTGGGACTGCTAAGGGACACTGCAGACTGTGCAGCTGAGTGCAGCTCATTCATGTCAGTCTGGGCCCGTGTTCATGATTGTCCAACAACTATGTACATCCATATGTTGCTGTACACATTTGCATATTTTTATGATTCATAGAGATAAATGAAAAAAAATGCCTCATTTGCATAAAATATGTTAATTGCTCTGAATTTATGCAGAAAAGTTATACAGCACTATATTAATTTGCTAATACTCAAGGTAGACAGCAAATATTTTAGGATACTGAAGACTTCTCAAAGTAAGCAAATATTTAAAAAAATATTATAATTTAATAAGAAACCTGAAAAATAAGTAGAACTAGTGAGTTAAAGTTAAGAAATTTTGTTTTTACATATACGATGTACATATTATGAATGATTGTTGTAATTACTGTCATTTAGAAGTTGGATTTCAGTACAGAAGTAGTGGAAATGATTAGTGATCACAGAAAATAATCATTACTTTGGAATCATTTAGTGACTGTACATACATAGTAAAAAGTCATTTAATTGTGAATTTCTGAAGAGGTGAGGATATCAACATGCGTGTGTCTTTACTTGGACATTTCTGAGTGACAGTGATGAATAAAAATGATGGTATTATGAATACGTGCTAATGGTAGAGGATAGGGGAAGAATGCATTTTGTCATAAAACTGATTGCTTTAATGGCTTGAATACACTGCAAGTAATATATCGCAATTTTACTTGGCTAGACTGAGATGTCGATGTATAATTATATAATTATGTGGTTCTGTTAGCTAACATTTTTTATGAGTGCAACTGGTGCACCTGGCCAGTGTTTTGTAATGTAAAAGCTGATTACATCAAAAGCTTTTCACTGTGTGACTATGGCCTTTTTTTAACATGTAGCAATGATGGAAAATAAGGAAGCAAAGCAGTGAAAGGATAATCTCGGCCATTAGGAAAATCACATCCTCATGGCAGCAATTAAAAACATAGAGGAACCTTCTATTTGGTAAAGGTAGGACCAAACAAGCCAAGAGGACTAAAGCCTGTAATCAAGTACTTCTCAACATTAATGCAGAGGGTGGCAGAAATTAAGCATTAGCACAGTGCAAGAAGAGGACAAATGATAGCGTATGACTTGCTAGAAGCAAGGTCAGGTAGAATGCAATTTCCCATACAAGTAGGGGGGCCTCCAATAATTATTCAGTTAACACTGCATAAGGAATATCTTCTATCCTGTGAAGATGATGATGATGGTAACATAGTTATATTTATGTGGCAGCCAAAGGAAAGTGGCAGTCAGTCCCCATGTTTAATGGCAGGATCTCAGACCCCACAACATGTCGGTAACTCTGCAAGAAGTTGCAGTGCATCACAAAATCAAGCCCATGATCTCAATACACTCACCCTTCTATAGGAAGAACAACCATGTCCCTCAACACCATTATCTCCAAACCCAGTGAAACACTTAGGATGATGGCAGATATTCACAGCCTAGGTAACAGTTTCTACAGAAACACCTTTACAAAGGGGAGCCATGAGCAGGAATTTGTTACACCTACCCTAGAAAACATATAAAACATTGGCTGACCAACACGAAATGTATTGTGACAGAGCACTGCCACAGAGAGTCAGTTGGAAATGGTAAGAGCCCTCTAGGGTATGCGTGAGGATTTCCAGCACTACTTGGAAAGAGCACAGAGTGGGGACAATGCCATGATCACAATGATGCACACCAAGCATCAGTGGACACCTCCATTCATACACTAGTTAGAACATACCAGAGTCAAGCTGGAGTCAGTCTTGCAAGGGGAATAGGACAGGGTACTGACCAGACACATGGGGGAAGATCACGTGAGAATACAATTGCTTCTCAGTTAATTATTGTAAGTTGTCTAGGTGAACAAGCACAACAGTTTTTATGCAGGACACATCAGTGTTCATGTACACCTAGCAGAACCTCCCATTCAAGGCCACTATCATGGTGACGTAGCACTGTCAGATCAGTGTCTGCAGGATCACCTGTATCAAGTAGGTCATGACATTGGGCCAACTCACCTTATAGGTCTCATGGTAGCCCCATGTCAAAATCACTTGCACCATCACCTAGCCTACCTTTAAGCGATGTGTATGATTTATATGATTTTGAACTAATGTCTGACAATTCTGTAACGTTACACTTTCACCTTCAAAGACACAACTTAATGATTACCTTGAAGGAGAATGGGATAACAAATATATATATATATATATATATATATATATATATATATATATATATATATATATATATATATATGGGTCTACCTGAGAATACCGAAACCTGAGATGATCGAAGACCACATCATTGAGATGAAATAAATGAAAGCCCAGTTCATCGACAGACCGGATCAATGGGCATCTTCCTTGGGTACGTAACCTGTTGGCCTTGAAGTTGAACTTTGCCCTGTTCCCAACTGAAGTACGATCTCAGAGTTGGTATATTTAGATAGGGGGGTAGGGGGTGCAGCCCCCCCAGACTGGGGGGGGTATAGGTGGTGTAGACCCCCCCCACATGGGTGAGTTAAGAATGGTGCGGGTTAGGTATTGTGTGTTGTTGACTGAGTGATTACTTACCCTGGGAAGATTGCCGTTGATCCTGTCTGTCGATGAACTGAGTGTTAATTTATTTTGTCTCAATAATGTAGTCTTCAATCATCATGAGATGATCGAAGACCACATCATTGAGACGAAATAAATGAAAGCCCAGTTCATCGACAGACCGGATCAATGGGCATCTTCCTTGGGTACGTAACCTGTTGGCCTTGAAGTTGAACTTTGCCCTGTTCCCAACTGAAGTACGATCTCAGAGTTGGTATATTTAGATAGGGGGGTAGGGGGTGCAGCCCCCCCAGACTGGGGGGGTATAGGTGGTGTAGACCCCCCCCACATGGGTGAGTTAAGAATGGTGCGGGTTAGGTATTGTGTGTTGTTGACTGAGTGATTACTTACCCTGGGAAGATTGCCGTTGATCCTGTCTGTCGATGAACTGAGTGTTAATTTATTTTGTCTCAATAATGTAGTCTTCAATCATCATGGGTTTCGATGTTCTGATGTAGACCCATATATATATATATATATATATATGTATGTGTGTATATATATATATATATATATATATATATATATATATTTATTGTGGGTGGAAATCAACTTTTTAAACCTAAAGTATTCATACACAAATTGTTTCAGGAGAAATATAATAAGAGAATTACAGATTAAAATAAGTATCTTGCTATGTACATTTACATTGCTGCTACCGCACCCTCACCACTGCACAAATCATGATATTCTTATGTCTCTGAGGTCACACATCATTGTGTATGACAACATAAAAATAATCTGATGTGCAGTACCATAGCAAACAGACTTTAAAAAGAAATAGCATAATATAAGAATTCTGTACTTAAGTAAAGGACTGCAGCAGAATTTGTTCAGCAAAACAAAGAAAAATGTGATTATTATTTATATGATGCCTTACAACATCACTGAATAGGAGTCAGTGAGCACTCAGGCATGACTTTAACTGACAATAATATGAGTAACTTTTGTAAAAGAAAAAACATTTTAAGATGAGAGAGAAAATGTCAGATGAACACAGACATCAGGCCATGTACCATACAGCATATCCCACAGATATCACTACTTGCTCAGTTATATTGTGTTTTTTACAAGAAAGGAAACACTAACATAAATGTCATGGTCCATATACTTCTGGACTAGATGCTGCCTCTTTATGTGCACAGCCATATGCCGTACACGAGCTTGCCACGTGGGGCCCCTTACTACTGCTGTTGGCTGGTCATCATTGGTCATAGTGAGATTGGAACTGGGAGCTGCACTGACAGCATGGGTCACTTCACCACCAGACTCACACATAATCATGTTATGCAGAATGCAACAGCCAGGAAACATCCTGCACCCAGTGGCTAGGTCATACTGAAGTGCACCCCCAGACTTATCCAGGCATCTGAAGTGGCTTTTTCAGGAGGCCAAAAACTCTTTTGATGACAATACAAATCTGGGACAGGGAAGTGTTATAGGTGTCTTCTGCAGCTCTTCTGGATTTCTCACTGGTGTCAGGAGCCATTGCTCCAGTGGATATCCAGCATTACCTGAAAAATACAAAAAAGTATAAAAAAGAGAGAAAAGGTAGCGGGAGAGACAAAACAAAAAACAAATTGTTTACTACTCAGCAATACATTTTAACACAAATAACTACTTAATTACAATATAAAAAGACAATTGTTTTTCCACTTACCAACAAGATGACCAGTGGAGCATCCTACCATGCAGGAAAATGCAGTAGAATGAGCTAGTGTGCCAGATATGGGAATCATGTGTACTGCCTGGATGCTGGGCAAAAATGTTGGTGATACATCAGACACTATATGGCCCTTCCTATAGCAGTACCATTCACCCTGTGGACTAGAAGGGGCAATAATTGCAACATGGGTGCAATCTACCAAACCAAGTACATGAGTGAAATGTGACACCCTATAAAAGACACTCTTAGTTTTGGCTGTATCCTGAAGTGACTTGACTCTGGGAAATAGATGTACTGATCCCCACGTATCAAGAGTACATCCAGGAACTGCTGTAGTATTCCCTAGGCAGAAGCCTGTGAGATCCACAACATGTCCTCAGTCTATCCCTGGAAGGTCCCTGTGGCAAGTATAGTGAGGGCTATACATATCTTTGTGTCCACAGGGACAGGAAGTCCATGAATTCCTCCAGTATCTCTATGAGAGACAAACATAAAAATATAAGACCTTTATAATGTCTCTGTCCACCCTGAACCTATCAGGGATTTCCTGATGATCAAAATTATAATGAGTTATATCCTTTGTGTAGATTTCCCCCTTCATGGCCAGTGAGTGACCAGCCAAGACAAGCAGCTCACACCTGGAAATAGCAAAACTAGCAGCAAGTGACAGCATTTTCAAGGACTACAACTCAGATAGATTTGGTGAGACATCCCTTTATATAACATATCTCCAAACAGCATGAACAAGTGAGAACATTTCTCCGTGAATCACAAATGGTGTAGATACTACTTCATTAGCATATTCTTCATTTGCATCTCATTGCAGATGTTCATTTGAGGTCATCATGCATTTTTGTAAATGGTATCTATGAATCTCAGCTTAGCTGCAATGATTCACGGACCTAGCATATGTGCAAAACATTATGAATGCAAGCTTTAATGTTTTAGCCAGGTGTTTAAGCCCTAACTAGAGCAAGCAGTGCAGTTGTTCTATCTTCTGTGAATACCATAACAACAATACAATGTGAGAGATTACAGCAAATTGAGCTCCAGATTGTTCATGGAGTCAGGAGAGATGCAAATTTGACCAAATTCAAAGAATCTGTTACAGGTGGATTATTATTTCCAATCCATTAAATAACATGATAGATACAACAAGTGTAGGTGTGAATAAGACATTTAAGTCTATATTCTTGCGACAAAGAATACCTGATGTTTTCTTATCTGACAATAGTCTGGAGTACACAACTCAGCAATCTGGAAAGTTTTTGCATGACTAGGGATTCAGACACATAATATGTAGTCAGTATTATCACTAGTCTAATGGTCAATTGGACAGAACAATCTGAACTGTGAAGAATCTTATGAGAAAGTAATAATGCTGGAAAATCAACACAGAGTAAAGAAAATACTAAAAAGTGTCAATGGAAATAAAAATAAAACTATGGCAGAAACTGAAGAAATCTAGCAGTCTCACAGATTGGAGACAAAATAAGAATTCAAAAATCACGAAATAGTCTACAGCCTGAAAATGGGTCTATATTATAACATCGAAGTTTTTAAACATCGAATGTTATAATATCGAACCCGTAATGTTGAACGCTGAAAACAGCGAAAGTGCAGGACACCAAATTCTTTCCCAGGGAAAGAATTCGGTGGGCCGTTGCTGTGGCTTCACTGTTTTCAACATTTGATATGTTGGAACGTTATGGGTCGGGTTCATGTAAGTGTGCGATTGTGTGAAGGTTAGGGTTAGGGGGTGGGTTAGGGAGCGGGTCAGATAAGTGTGCGGTTGTGTGGACGTTAGGGGGCGTGTTAGGTGAGTTAGGGTTAGTGCACGGGTCAGGTAAGTGTGCAATTGTGTGTAGGTTAGCGTTAGGGGGTGGGTTAGGTGAGTTAGGGTTAGGGCATGGGTGAGGTGAGTGTGCGATAGTGACGGACCTTAGGGTTAGGGTTGGGTTAAGGTAAGTGGATAGCTAGTAGTGTATGTAAAGTTTAGTTTAGGTTTAGGTGTAGGATTTTAAGTGTATGTGTGTGGATTGCTGTTTTTTTTTGTGGGTTTGTGTTGTGTGTATGTTTCTCGGAATAGCGTTTTTTTTCCCGGGGAAAAACGTTTCTATTCTGACTGTTCGATGTTTTCAGATTTCGGTGTTTGGGGTTCGATATTATAACATTCGATGTTTAAAAACTTCGATGTTATACTATAGACCCCTGAAAATGTATGTTTTGTTAAAGCAGGTAAAACAAGATCAAGTGGTGTCAATGGAGAAGACTGTTAGGTGGAAAAATAAATCGTGAATATTTGTATAAGACAAATACATCAAAATGAAATGTCACAACAAACTCTTTCACAAAAAACAAATAAATAAATAAGAGTATGAAAACTGGAATAGTCAGGTAAAGCTGTAGTGCAATAAGAGACATTTTAGAAGGAAGATCACACGTTCGGTGTAAATAATCCTGCTGTACTCTCTATGTGAAGCAGGTCACTCTGAAAAAATTAGATAGGCTAATAGAAAGCTCCCTATTGAATGTTGGCGCTCAGAATGCCAAGTGCTGATACATCAAAAAAAGGACCAAAAGTGCAAGAGAAGAGTGAACATCAAACACAGCTCTTCCTCTGCTTCTTGAAACTTGTGTTTTTGCAGACTGGACAAGCCCCCTCACACCCCCCCACACCCCACGTACTTATATATAGCAACTGCAAGATCATCATACCCTGGAGAAAAGGGAATAGCTCAAGAAATTGCCATGTCTGACTTTATGTGTATATATATATATATATATATATATATATATATATATATATATATATATATATATATATATATATATATATATATATATATATACATTTTTTTTTTTTTTTACTCAGATTCAGCTATTCAGTTTCCTGTATTTCGAGACTCAGTGAAGTGGGTCCCAACATTTCAAATGGTTACCTTTACAGAATCATTCTAAGATAAAAAATTATTCTAAAGTCTGAAACAGGCTTTTATTTAAATGCAGATGAATATAATGAAAAGTTTGGAATTGGGCATACCATGCTTATTTAAGTGTTAAGTTTAATTTACTCTCTTCATATTCATAAATACAGTCTTCACTTAGCTAATATGATTGTGCACATTATGTTTATATATGATCATGTCATTAATATGATTAATAAAGTTAGATCACACAGATGACTTACTAGCAACCCATTTTCCTGAATAGCAGATGGTGTACATAATGTATACATGTGGACTATGCACGGCAGTGTCATGTAAGAGATAAGTAAATATTTACATGCTACGAACAGTTCTCACCTTGTCACATGAGGAGAGTTTGTATAGATCAGAGACATGTTTCCTGTTATATCAGCATGCATTGCAGGCTGAGAGAGTAACACAGTGCCTGCAT
>NC_056745.1:1361278929-1361286429 GCF_019279795.1 Protopterus annectens
ATATGCTAACAAATAATTAAATAAAATAAATGTTAATTATGAGTGAAATAAAACTATAAAGGCAGCCAGAATATGAAACAGTAACAAGTCAGATTTACTGAAGATACTGGCAGCTGGCTAGCAAAACTTTTTTTTCCATCTGTGTCAACAGTCACCTAGCGGTTTCATTTTGAATTTAATGGACATTTCCTGCGAGCTACTGTTTGCTGTGCTGTTTTTTCTGTGAAGTCTCCAGAAAAGTCCCATAATTTATTTTATATGTTAATATTTTCCTTTCTTCCTAATAAAGTATTTTACAGTTCATATAAAACATTCCATTCCTATTCCATTAGACATCTGTTTCTGAATCTTCTCATGCTATTTCCACAAGTCATTTTATTCCCTTTTTATTTGTCTTTCTATTTCTGTATTTTACTACTCATTTCTTTCCCTGCTCTTTTCATCTTTTTACCCACCATCAATTTTTCCATGTTCACTATATCTAACTTTAACCCATGTTCCTAAGTTACTGTTACTTCTAGCTATAATGTTCTGAAACATACAGTTTATAAGAAAACATAAAACACAAGTCATATGACAAACAGACACACACACACACACACACACACACACACACACACACACACACACACACACACACACACACATATATATATATATATATATATATATATATATAGATATAGACATACACATATTTCACCCTGTCTTCCTTCTCAGTACAGTACCCCTTCATTAACTGCCTTCATGTAAACCCCATGATGTTCTAAAAACTCAGCACTATTTCCTATTCTAACTTGTCAGGTAAACAGGCCCATACATCTCATACGATTATTTCATCACCTGCTCCATCCTTCTTACCCTTTCCATTTCCAACCCCCAGTCTATATCTTCTCCTGCTTTACTTCTATATATTCATTTTTTTATCCTTTAATATTTTTTATTAACTTGAAAACATAGCTCCAAATATCTTTGCTTGGCATTCTAACTGTTTTTTCAATTTCCTTCTTCTCTATATAATAATCTTTATGATCCTCATATCTTAAAACTTCTGGAACTTAACATTCTCTGGGCAAACTCCATTTTTTTCTAGAACCTGTCTAACTTTTACTTAACAAATTTTAATAAAGCAAAACAAAACAAAGTTCAAGTAAACACTTTACTTTGTTTTAAAACAGTGCATTCTTGTTACCCCTTACAAAAGATGAAAAAGATTTTTCCACATTTAATTTATTTTTGTATGTATGCTTATAAGTATTTTGTATTCTGATATTTATATGTAATGTGTAATTTTAGTGTTGTTTATTGTTTTCTTTTCCTAATGAGAACAAATCACATGTCAGTTTCCCCTTCACACATGGCAGGTTTTGCTGCTGGCAACATTTGTTTAGAAAAAGCCTTTTGGGGAACTGGCATATTTTATTCATTTAAGCTTTTCAGCAAAATATATGGTCACTTGCATGTGTATAAGCATTTTAAGATGCATCCTTAAGCATGTTCTCTCTTTCATTTGCTTATTTGGTGAGTGTTGCTGGTCTTATGAATGTCAATCTCATGTTTTGAGGTCTAATCCTTGTTGTTAGCAAGCAGGAAGCCCACCTATAAAACCAAACCTCTTAAAAGGGTCTATATTATATCATCGAACGCTTAAAGAAGCGAACAATGAGTAATTGACCCCATGTAAGTGAAAACTTACAATCTCGAAAGCTCAGAAAAGCAATTTTTTTCCAAGGGAAAAAAAAATCGCTGTTCCAAAAAAAAAAAAAAAAAAAGAAAGAAAAAAATTTGAAAAAATACATAAAGTGTGGGGCTTCGCCATTCACACCCCCCTACTTAAATATACCAACTCGCACTACAGTGCCAAAAATGGCAAAGTAACGGAAGCGGCCAAGCAAATTCTTTCCCTGGGAAAGAATTCGCTTAAAAGCCGTTTCGCTGTTTTGCCTTTTCATTGTTTTAAGTTCGACCAAGACGCATTTGATAGAATGCGTCTTCGGTCATCTAATAGGAACCCTCTTTGAATGATATTAAAGAAGATACTTAACAGAGGACCACGTCATGTGTGTAGAGTTGAACACTCTTTTTATAAAATACTTGACCTGACAAATTTAACAGGCACACGTAAAGCTGATAAGCAGAATCAGATCTAGTCCCTGTGGCACGTGTTTATCGAACTGACATGGACTAAAGATGGAAGAAAACAAGAAGATTAACATATAAAAAGTGTACCCAAATGAATCACTGAGCAGGTCACAAAATGAAGCTTGACATGCAGGAAGTACGCACTGCTGCCCTGGGTTATAGGCCTACACCATCCACACCCAACAGCAAGCTTCACACTGAGCATCCACCAATCAGGGGGTTCGGACCTAGTTTCCCAGGCCTCTTTACCACTTCCCTCTGGATTCAGTGCATTCCAGTGCTCCCTTCACAACAATAACTGTACTTTGAATACGCTATCACACACACTCATACACAGACATATGCACACATGTACACACACACACACACACACACACACACACACACACACACACACACACACACACACACTCATACACATACACTTTTTCCAAAAAAGGCTAGTTGTTCCCAAATACTATAGCTTTCTGTCCTGGCCCAAGAGAAATACCAGTAAGTGTGCTAGGCTTAATAAATAAGCCAAATGAACTATGAACACAAATGGGAATGTATAGCAGATCAGTCTGGCTAGTCAGAAGCAGATACCAGCAGCTTGTCACCATTCATAGTAAGTTTTCTCTTATCAATTAATAAATAAGCCACACATTTTAAAGGTGAACAAATAAAATACTTTGCTTAAAAAGGAAATTACAATACAGGTAAAAGTTGAGTATGCAGAGAAATAAATAATTAAACATAGAAAGACAAAAAATAAGCAGTCTGAGCAGATAAGATTCTTAAAAGAAGAATTTGTTTAACCAGCTAAACATACCTCTCAACTGTCCAGATTTTAGCAGAATGCACAGATTTTTGTTTGCAATTTTTGGTCTGTTCCTCATACAATTTGTGGTTTTCTGCCATATCACTGAGACGATCTCAGGACTGAAGTCGCTAAATGATTTTATACATTTGAGTTTCAGACTTCAAGTCCTTCATAATATGCATCTTAACATAAATCCTGTTATTCTAGCACACTTTTAAATTTAAAAGAGTAAAATTTGAAATTCACCCCTATTTTTGGGCTGTTGTCCCCCTATTATATCAAGCTTTGTCCAGATTTCTTGGAGTAAGAGGTTAAGATATATGCAGCTAAAACCTTTCTAGCTGTAGTTAACTACATCAGCTAGAAGGGATACTAGGCCCTATCAACATTGCCTGAATGTTCAAAACATAAAAGGTAGAGGCAGAAATGCAGAAATAACATCACTGGTAGAGGGTAATAAATACATAGTCAGCAAAGCCTGGGCAACACTGATTGCAAATTATGGCTGCCAGTTCAACAGTCTCTGAAGAGAGTGTTATTCTATCTGACTCTTGGAAAGACATCTTGTAAAGGGTCCACAATGGGACGCATGCCATTAACTATTCTTTCAACATCTTCTCTGCTTGATGAACCTCAGTCTATGGTAGTTTCTATAAATGTTCTATGAGTTAATGTCTTGGAGAAGCCAGTTCAGTCCTGTTTTAGTTAATGGGTTTGTTTTTTCTCATTTTGGCTAACGACCCCTACACTGGAACAAAAGAAAAATATAATTACAGCTTTTGAGTCTAACAGTCCTTCCCCTGAAGAAAACTAAAAACAATCTTTCAATTTACTTCTTATAGCTAAGTACAGAAAAATATCTATATTTTCTTTCATGTATATTTATAAATTTAATGTACATTTTATATTTTATATATGTTTGATGTACTTCTCAAAAGGATGCAGTTGCAAGCACTGATGCAAACCCTATATATATATTTTGTAGACATCTTTTTCAGTCACATATGCATAGTTCATATTTTACAGCCCCGCTACCTCATCTCTGAATAAAAACAATTGCAGATGTTTTAAGGCTTATGCACAACTCAGAGATTTGTTGCAGTCCTGCCAAAAATAGTGGCAGAACTATAGGCAAGCATCACACTGACGCTGGTTAACAGAAGAGGAAAGCTATTTTAAGAGCATTATCAAACACAAGGTACATACACTTTTATGGTCTGTGGGATTAGTTATTTTCAAATGCTGTTTAACTTGATGTTTGCTTTGTTCAAGAAGATCTCTTCCACTTCTTCTTCTTCTTTCGGCTTTTCCCGGTTAGGGGTCGCCACAGCGGATCATCCGTCCACTCATGATTGGCAGTGGAGTTTTTTTATGGTGTCGAGTTGCCAGCCCGGCACCCAACCTTCCACAAAAGGCACACACATGCACACACACTCACACCTAGGGCCAATTTAGAGTGTCCAATCCACCTACTGCATGTCTTTGGGATGTGGAAGGAAACTCTAGTAAAACAGGAACACATCCACAATAAGTTTGAAAGTTCTTTAATTCTGGTACCTCGGCCTTCGCCTTCTCCTGGAATACATTTTACTGCAACAAACACCACCCTTTTTATATCAAGCTTAATTGAATTATTGAACACATTAACTCATTAGTGCTCATTATTACTGCACCATTATGGACTGCATCTTAGGACATATCCTTTTAAATAAAGCTGCAACATCCCCAAGTAATTCTTCAATTACATCTTGAAACTGTTTACAAATATGGCAAAATGATTTGAAATTTTTATATAAATACATTCATACTTGGTTAAATATGCTTACAAAATGCTCTAATAAATTATCTTGTTTTTACAAATATTTTAAATTTCATGTTAAATACCTTCTTAAACATTAAACATTTTTAAATATTTGTGAACATTGCTAATCAGTTATACTCTGAGAGACATGTGGAAACTTTGTTTTAAATTTCCAAATTCAAATTTCCAGATTTAAACCATAAGGAGACAAGGTTCTATAGTTAAAAATAAACCTAGTTTCCATTTGCAATAATTTTTCTCGAAACACATCTTTGTTCCCCAGCATGATAGGTCTACCTAGTGCACAAAATATGAACCCCTCTGGGACCCCCCCGTGTGCCTCACTAAAATGTTTCCCTACCGGACTCTCCAATCTTTTATGTTTTATGTCACCTAAATGTTCTAGAATCCTAAGCTTCAGCTTTCTAGTTGTTTGTCCTATATACCACTTCTTTTGTGTACATCCACATCCAATAATGTACACCACACCTGTGGAATTACAATCATAATATTCAAGTGCCCTGTATATTACACCATTGATTTTAGTACCATCCAAATTTTTTACCCTGCAACAAACCTTACATCTTCCACATTTATATGTACCCTTTTTGATATTACCTCTGCATGTACTTTTCTTTCTGAAGCTCAAGATTTCCTTCAAGTTGGAATATCTACTATATGAGAAGGTAACAAAAGATTGCCTAATCTGTCATCATGACTGATGATGGGCCAGAATCTTGACACTGCGTCCCTCAACGTCTCAGAAAATTGGGAATATCTGGTTACAAAAAATAATTTATTCTCAGGGTTGCCATCCCCAGAACCATGAGCAAAAGAACCAACATTTCTGTTTGTGTCAGATCTAGACCAACTCCTTTCGTTCACCCGTTGACCTAATCCTAACTCACTTTCTACCTTTTTCCTTGCCATTCTAATGCTTTTCTGGGGATATCCTCTCCCTATCATTTTCTGTTCTACTCTATCAAATTCACTTGAAATTAATGGCCTCTCTGAAGTGTGCATGCCTATGCGTTTAAATTCGCCAAATGGTAAAGATTTGAGCAGAGAATCACTATGCATACTGGATGCATGCAAAAAATTCTCTGCTGCTGTCTTTTTGTAACATGGTTTGTATTGTATCTTGTCATCCTTACCTACATATAATTCTATATCTAAATATTGGATGCTTTTCCCTCCAATTGTGTAGGTGAAGTCTAGACCCCAAGTGTTCTCCTTAATTTCTAAAATGAACCTATCAAAATCCTCAAAATTACCTTTAATGTGGAAGGAAACCCATGCGACCACAGGGAGGACATACAGACAGAAGGCACCCCAGCCGAGAATCAAACCGGAGAACCTCTTGCTGTGAGGGAGCAACGCTAACTGCTGCACCACCGTGGCCGCCCCAAGAAGATCTCTTCCACATGGTTACCAAATATGCTGACGGCTATAATCTGGGGACTATTGTATTGTTTTAGAAACATAAAGACTTAATGAACACATAAACTAGGTCAGGTAATAACCTGGAAGTGCTGGAATCAATTTCAGAATATGTAAATGTAAGTTTATGAGTTTTAGTAAAATAATAATTAACAGAGATACCTACATGACCAAAAATTAGAATAAGTGAATATGAAGAACAGTAGCGTAGCTAGGGTGGCGCAAGAAGGGCAACTGTACCAGGTACAAAGTGTTGAGGGTGCAATCAGCCGATCTCTATCTCTCTTTCTTCAATGCAATACCAGCTTTCAAAAGCTGATATTACATTTGCAGTCAAACTTGAGCACTGTAGCACTCTGTGTGTGGTCTAAACTGTAACCAGCAGTTTGCTACAGTTTAAAAGTTAGAAAAAAATATTTAACTAAAACTTGAGTACTGTAGCACTCTGTGCAGGTTTATAACACCTGTTTGCTGCATTTGTAGCAAACATTTTGCTACAATTTTTAAGAAGATTTTTTTTTCGTAAGTAAAGCATGAGCACTGTAGCGCTTCATGTAGGCGGGGCATAGACTGTAGCATTTGTAGCAAGCAGTTTATAAGAATAAACTCTTATTTATTTATTTAATAAAAAAGGGGAGGGTCGGGCAGAGCACAGAAACAGGATCTGAATGGCTGGGGAAAAGGGAGGGGGGCATATTTTACATCTGGCCACCTGGTCGGTGGTAATAAAAGGAACGTCTTTTTTTCTTTTTTTTTTTTAATAGAAGAGATTGAGGAGGGTACATGAACCTGTAATAAGCTGAGCACTAGTGCTTTTTTTTGGCTCTTCACCTAAAGAGCTAAGGGGTGGGGCACTGGTTCATGGTACCAGCACAGGGCACTGGCTGAGCCAGCTGTTATGCTTCTGATGAAGAACCTGGAGAAATTAATACATGAAGGGCTGTTTTTCAAACAACATTATTGATTTTTCAGATCAAGGTCTATGGAAGAGGTATGATTATTATAATTGATTAAAACTGTGGCTAGAAAATATAGAAGACATTTATCACAACTGTTTCAAACTTTATTAAGGCCATTACTTCACTACAATGCTGTCTTTTGTAGTTACAATATCTCTCAGGAATTTTTTTTTCATTTTTGCTTCCACAGCCTGTCAGACATTTTCGGACAACCATAAGGCGTAGTTCGATAATTTTTTGTTATGGAACCCAGCAAAGCATTAGGGAAAGTACATGTAATAGACTGACTGCAAAGGACATTCTCTCACTTCCACAAAGAACATTCTCTTTTAGTGACAATGACCCCCCCCCCCGGT
>NC_056745.1:1361291429-1361332672 GCF_019279795.1 Protopterus annectens
TATGTTCATCAGGAAGGGCTGACACCAACAAACAACTTGTGTAAGAGCCACGGACTACAACTAAATGCCAAAAAATGCATAATAGTATTCTTTGGGAAGTTATCCACCCCTAGTAACTATCATATTGACAACACACCCTTTAGAGTTGACCCAGTAGCCATGCACTTGGGGACACACATACACAGTAATCTATACTTTGGCCATCACATAAGTACAGTAGTGAGGAAATCATGCTATGTTGCTCAACTTATAAACAAAGGTATGGCATCTAAGTCCAAGGAAGTCATTGCTCCACTGTATTCAGCATTCATCATGCCTGTCATTGAGTACAATGCCCCCTTTGATATGTATCTAACCAAGCATACCAACAAATGGAATGTCCACAGAGTTGCCTCATTAAAATAATACAGGGCATAAGAAAAATGTCCTTTGCAGACCTCCTCAAGGGACTATCCCTGTATTCTGTTTCCTACAGGCTGTTGAAGGGAGATCTATGCCTGGTATACAGGGCATTGTCAGACCCTAACCTGATGAACCTCTTGCATATCAGAGAAACAAAGAGCACCAAAATTACCCATTCAAAAGACTTAAACCTTGCCTGTGATATAAGTAGGACCTGCTGGAGTGATAGGTATGTATCCCAGAGACTACCCCATTTCTGGAACAAGCTCACCATCCATGTGAAGCAGAGTTCCTCCCTAACCCAATTCAAATGTAGCTTGGACAATGGGATAAGGAACAGGAAATTCATGCCTGACTTGGCAACTATGTCTGTGATGGACACAAGCAATCTGTAAATGGTTCATCTCCCAGGCCCCTGCTTTCACTTATCAAGGGTACCAAGACTTATCAGGGATTTGGGATGCATGGCTAGGCTTACATAGGCCCTTGCGGTTGTTAGCCTAGTAAACACCTTTGAACCTATGAAGATACTAAGCTATTCATGCATATGATACATTTGTCTGAGGTGTGTGATTTTCTTATGTGTCTAATCCGGGTCTGGAAAGTTTAGCTGTTGTACAAAAGTATATTCTGCATCTCTGGATGTCTTATACTGTTGTTATTTTTCCTAGGCGAAGAGTGATTTACACACTCACATGCAATCAGAACTAGTGAAGAAAGCTTTAGTAAAGCTTACCTGTCGAGGCATTAAACTCTGCTGAGATATTAAACTGTGCCCCATTGCTCCAGAAACTTGCCTGACAGAAAACATCTCTCTCTTTAGGACCCAGTGGCAATCTCTAATACAGCACATAAATGTCTTGAAAATCCAAGTTATGGAACCAAACTGTTAAGGTATCAAATAACTTTCACACAAGACAGCTCAGCAGAGAATAACAATCTCCTTTATTGCACAGAAAGACACATACGTGAGAGAGTAGGAAAGCAAGACCCTGGCTCCTTGAGTTACAAGAATCAACAGTCTTTATACCTTTTTTCATTAAAAGCAACATTATTGTAACAATTATAAATCTGCCAAGGGCCAATTAGAAATTAACACTACATCATTAATTTTGCTTACTAAATTCTGATGACTACTTGTTTATGACATTTCATATAAGTTACAAGTTCCAAATTCCATTATAGAACTTTCCACAGTTTAATTTCTCCAAGTTTTCTGTGTTTCTAATATGATGACAGGAATGGACCCTTGCTTCTACTACTGTTAAAACTGTCTAGGTATCTTTCTTCCACAATCCTCTCATTTCTGCCTGAAAATCCTGGTATTTTATGACTTCGGATAGCACAGTGGCGCAGTGATTAACATTGTTGCTTCATAGCAAGAGGTTCTCCCCTTTGATTCTCAGCTGGGGTGCCTTCTGTGTGGAGTCTGCATGTCCTCGCTGCATCCGTGTGGGTTTCCCTCCGGGTATTCCGGTTTCCTCCCATGTTACAAAGACACGCATCTGGAGCATTTTTCCCTGGGCCTCCTCTGAAAATTGGCTTGTACCAAGTCAGACTTTCCCGGTAAACAAATGTTAAATAAAAAAATACATAAATTTGTGTCTCTCTGTATGTAAGACACTGTAATCATCGGGTGTAGTAATTTCAATGATCAATGTTACTTTTGTCTTTTCTCCTAGACTATTATATCTGGTTTTCTCATGTCTCTTTTGCTAATGGGTGGATCCTGTTATATAAACTTTATTATTCTCTACAATGTTTTGTGGTTCATGTTTCTAATGCTTCTCAACTTCTTCAGTATTGCAACATTTGCACAGTCACTGTGAAATTGTCTTGCCACATTGTTGTGCCTTTCAGTATACACCCCCCTCCCTGCCATGAGTGCATCATACCTAGCAAGAAGATGTGCAACTGTTTTCAATTCCTCTTACAGAACCTGCATTTGTCTGTTTCTCCCACATGCTCAATGGACTTTGTAAACTGATGTGTGCATAGTCCACTACCTGAGCTGCCATTATTAACCTTTCATCTTTTATTTCAGTTCACCTGTCCTTAACTATTCCTGCATTGCATCAAATCCTGATTGAGATGAAGTTTTTCCAGGTCTGTACTTACCCAATATTTATGTCTTTTGACATTCCTTTCTTTCAAATCTGATCCTTCTCCTTGTATTCTTTCTTTTGTTTTTTAGCAAATTTAGTTGCTGTCTCATTTTTGTCTACTTCTGGTGTGATTTCCATTCCAGCTTGACATCAAAATGCTTCAAGCTAAACTAAGCAGAAAAATCATGTTAGACTTAGTCTCCTTATGTTTTAAAACTTTCACTGTGTTTGGATCTGGTGAGGTCAGCAGATATGTAAGTAGTCCTACAAAGGCAGATCTCTATATGCAATCAATTTTGAAGAGGCCCATACCTCCTTCAGAATGAGGAATATATAACCATCTTAGTATTCACTGATTTTTATGTCATTCCATAAGCATGAAGTATTTTTCTTGTTTTCCTGTCCAACTGATCCAATACCTTTTGGGGACACTTAGTCATCCCAAAACTAAAAGTTTTGAACAGGAAAAGCAAATTGTTGAATAGCTTGGACTTTATTCCTAGATGTTAAGGCAATTTTCAGTATTACTTTTTAGTCTTCTGAAGTATTTCTTACTGAGTTTTATTTATATTTGCTCATGTTTTATTGCTGATCCTTCATCAGTTCTCAAATATTTATACACTCTCCCTCGTTCAAGTTCCTTTATTTCACAGTCCTGTCCCAGATTGATATTTTCTTGGTACTGCAGCTTTCCTACTTTAAACATTGCTTTTGCACATTTATCAATAACAAATGATATTCTTAGATCATATGAGAAAATTTTAACCATTTGCAATTATGCTTTCAACTCCCCATCTGATGAATCATACAGTTTTAATTCACCCACTAAGGAGAAGCATCTAAACAAGGTTGCTTTCTGGAAGACAAATTGTAACTATTGCCTAATCTGTTAAGTAAACACTTCATGGGTTAAGAGCAAGACAAAATCACTGCTGTGAAAGAGAATCACCCTTGAATATCTCCCTTTCAATATTTATCCCAGGGATACTAATTTGCCTTTGTCAAGGCTTAAATACAAAGTGGTTTATCAATATTTCCTGGTCACTGTAATGTAATTGACTAATGCAGGGTGTATTTTAAGCATCGGTAAGCATTCCTTTACCCATGAATGTACAATGCTATCAAATGCTTTTTTGTAATCTATCCATGCCGTATTTAGATTATTCCCCTTTTTAAAATTTTGTATTATGTTTTTATTTAGCAACAAATAATATTTTGTTCCATATGACTTTCTTTTGTTACACTTTTATGCTGTTGCCATAAATGATTTTTTTCTAAATGATTACAAAACTATTGTCAGCATCAGTTCTAGTATATAGTTTGTATATCATCGGAAGGCAAGTTATTGGTCAATAGTTTATAGGATGGCTTGCAGATTCACTCTCAAGGAGTATCATAGGTTCATAGGTTCATACTAGGCTATCTGCCCTAGGGCATTTATAAGCCTAGCCAGAGTGTGTTTGGCTTTCGCCACCCATTTTAAATTAATTTTGCTATGCCCTTTTTTGAGGTTAGTATACTGTGCCTCTGTCTAACAGTGACACAGAAGTGATACCCGGGGTAAACCTACGATCTCGCATCCACTCATCAAGATTCCTCTTGAAGAGAGTCAGTGAGGGACTCTGCCTAACCTGGACTGGGATTTTATTCCAGAGTGAAGGGAGCCTCTGGGTTATGAATCTGTCCCTCCATCATGTCCTATTTATTTCAGTGCTGAGGTTCAAGTCTCTCGAGTGCGTAGCTCAATTTGATATGGATTTTCTGAGGTGCAGCATGTCCATTAATTCCGGGTTGGACATGGCTTTATACTTCAGGCACAGATTGTCTCTGAGCAGGTGGTATGCCACTGAGTAGAGCTGGAGTTTCTTTAACCGGGCAGCATAAGGCATCTGTTTGAGCCCTTTGATCCTCTTGGTGAGGTACTTTTGGCATCTTTCCAGTTGCTGCAGGTGTCTGGTAAGGTACATCCCAAAAGGGGCATTGTACTCAATTATGGGCCTGATGAGGGATGAGTAAAGAGGCACGATGACCTCCCCTGATCTAGATGTGAATCCCTTCATGATCAGGGGGGCTATATAAAATGTTTTTCTAACCACTTTGGCCACGTGGTTGTCAAATGACAGATTGCTATCAACTTGGGTCCCCAGGTCCCTAATTACCTCTTCTGTACTTAATGGATTACCACCTATGTGGTAATTTGTGGCCACTTTGTTTTTGCCAAAGGGGATGACTATACACTTTTTGGCGTTTAGCTTGAGGCCATGGCTCTGGCACCAGTTGTCTGTTTCTATGAGGCCTTTTGGAGGATGCTTGTGTCAGCTGGAGAGTCTATTATGGTGCCCAGTTTGCAGTTATCTGCGAACTTGGTCAGCCACAGTCCTTCCGTGTTGGCCTGTACCTCCGAGAAATATATACTGAACAAGAGAGGTCCCAGGACTGAGCCTTGTGGGACGCCACTTGTAGCTGGTTTGGAGTCTGACATGGCTCCAGCAATTCTAACCATGTGGGTTCTGTCCTTGAGCCAGTTTGCAACCCATCTAGTGACATAGGGGTTTATATTTAAGTTGGTGAGCTTATCTATAATGCCTGAGTGGGGTATTGTATTGAAGGCTTTTGCGAGGTCCAGGTAGGCTGTGTGGACCACCTTCCCCTCGTCAATGGCCTTGGTGACTGTTTCAAAGAAATCAACCAGGTTTAAGAGGCAGGATCTGCCCTTAACAAAGCCGAACTGGCTAGGATCCAGTGTCTGTAGGTCCCCAATATCTTTATTTATGAGGTCCATGATGATCCTTTCCATAGCTTTGCAGACCAAGCTAGTCAGGCTTATGGGGCGATAGTTTCCAGGATCCATTGAGGCACCACCTTTGTGCAGAGGGACCACTGTTGCTGTACACCACTCTTTGGGTACATATCCTGTAGTAAGGCTGAGATTGAACAGTAGTTTTATATTTGGGTTTAGCTCTTCTTGGAGTTCATGTAGGATGCAGCCCGGGACACCGTCTGGTCCCATTGATGCTGTGTTTTTTGCTTTGGAGAGGGCGGCTCTTACCTGAGCATCTGAGATGTCAGGGAGGCAGCACTCTGCTGGGATAGATATTTGCCCTTTTGGTGTGGAGGGGGGGATGTTTGTGCTGAACCTGTCAGCTAGGATGTTGGCAACGTCTGTGGGTTTGGTGTATTTTTTGTCATTTTGGACTAATTCTGAGCATATCTGGGAATTCCCACCCAGGTTCCTAACATAACTAAAGAAAGCCTTGTGATTATCCTTAGTGTCCTGTGCAATTTTTCTCTCGAAGCTGGCCTTAGACGATTTTATGAGTGCCCGTAGGTTTTTGCTAATACTGATCAGAGATGCCTTCCCTTTTTGGGATTTTGCTCTATCATGTAGTAGCTTCCTCCTTCTATTGTATAGGTTGTTTATGGCTGGGGTCCACCAGACAGGACGTCTGCCTTTGGAGGATTGGGTCTTGGTTTTATTTGGGATTGCATGATCCATGCATTCCTGAAGGTGTTCATAGAATGCGTTTATAAAGGATTCTGCGGTCTGGGCCATATTTTCCACAGACCCAGGGGCTTTGAAGGATTCCACCTCAGTTTTTAGGAGTGCGAAATTTGCTTTAGAGAAGTTTTTCACTGTGGTTTTCTGGGCAGGGGGTGGGGTCGGGATGTGAATATCCAGTGAGATTAGTTTATGGTCTGATCTTACCAGTGAGGGATACACTTCTGGTCTGGAGCATAGAGTCCCCATGTTGGTGATGATCAGGTCCAGTATGTTTTCCTCTCTTGTGGGAGTGGTAACAAGTTGTTCCATAGCATTTGAGTTTATAAATTCTAGGAACCTTTGAGCTAGGGTGTTGGAGCTAGAGTAATGCTCCCAGTCTGTTTGGGTAGTTGAAGTTGCCCAATATAATGGCGTCTGGAGAGACCTTAATATTTTCCAGTGTTCTCAGGAAGGCTGAGTGGGGTTCCTGGGTTTGGGAGGGTAGTCTGTAGCAGGCTATAAACTGGAAGGCAGTTTTACCTACTGTTAGTTGCACATGGATAGTCTCTGATGCTTCGTGCTGTGCCACCAACCTGGAGGTGTGGGTATCTTTGATGAATATTGATACTCCCCTCCTTTTGTGGTTCGGTCCAAGTTATGGGGCCGAAAAGCATGGTATGAGGTATAGCCTGGTAGTGCTGGGGTGCTCTCGGGAGCCTTGAACCAGGTTTCTGTTACTGCACAGATATCGATGTTCTCCATGCTAAGGAGAGTTTCGAGTGCATGCATCTTGAGGTTTAGACTTCTGGCGTTGAGTAGCATTACTCTTAGTTTCTTATCCCTTGTGAAACCTACGATGGTGGGTTTGTCTTTTGAGCCTTGCCTAAAAAAGGCACTATGGGGGTAGCAAGAGCCTTTGCCAATATCAGAAAGCCCAGGGGTGACAGGTGCAAGCCGTCCCTAGCGAAGCATCGTGGCTTGTCGAGCATGTCATCCCAGGCTGACAGGCATTGGATCCCCTTTGAATGACACCAATACTTAAGCCAGTTGTTGAAATTGATCATCTTGTCTTCATATTGTGGCATCATTCTTGGTGAGGGTAAGATGCTACTCAAGGTCAGGGTCATACCGGCCTGGGCTACATGCTCAGAGAGCTCCTCTATGTCTCTTTTCATGTAGTCCAGGGAGGTACATCTCAGGTCATTCACACCAGCATGGACAGTGACTGAGTCATATTTGTACTTGCCTTGGAGTGACCTGAGTGCTTGTGTTATGTGAAGGATCCTAGGGCCCGACAGGCAGCTCACTGTAACCTTCTCCTTGTTCAGCCTGGTGAGCGGGACGTCAGTGTGCCTGACGATAGAGTCACCTATTACAAGTGTATCAGGTGTGTTGTTTAGCCTTAAGGGCTGTGACTGTTCGGCACACTGGCTTTGTGAGCTATGTGTTGCACGTGTTTTGTTTTGGGGTAGCGGTTGCTTGGGTGTCTGCTTTGGAGGTCTCTGCTGCTTAGGCAGATTTTTATTTAGAGCCTCCGGGTATGTTTTTGTGTGTTTATGTGTTTGGTTTGCTGTCATGGTAGGTCTATGTGAGACTGGAATTGTAGTGAGTGTGGTTTCCTTCTCCTCCTGACTGGTTATGCCAGTACTGAGTTGAGAGAGGTTAGACTCCAGTTTGGCTATATGGTTGCATCTCTCACATGTGTTGGAATTTGTTGGGAAGAGGAGAGGGTTGTCTGTGTACATGAGGTAGTTGTAACATTGCCTCAGGATTCCCAGATTCACCAGCTGGACAGGAGAGGAGATTGACAACTGACCTTTGGACATGCTAGAATAGTATTGGGAATTCCTTTATAATTGAAAAAAGGGCCAATGGGGAACAAGGTACTCAAGGGGAGTTTGTGAAGGTGTAGTGCTTTTAATTTTTTAGTGCTGGCTTAGTGAGCAAGTGCCAGGTAACTTAAATGCAATGTGTTACAGGTAACTTAAATGCAAAAACGACAAACAGTAACTTTCTTTCAAGTGAAACAAGGAAATAAGTACAGTAAGCAATGCAGATATCACTAGGGATCCACAGAAGCGCTGAAAAGCCATGTTTTATGTGGAATTAGTGTTTCAGGGAAATAACAAGCAAACAAACAACAACCATACAAACAAAGCTAGATTCAGCAGGCCTGGATCTAGTCTATGCTACAGCAAACAAGGTGTACCAATTTCAGTAAGAAACAGTTCAAATATGCAGGCACTATAAGCCTTTAACCAGAAATTCCCAGCTCAGAAGGGCAGAGTCCGGCCTCTCCTCCCACAAGAGTGCAGACCACGAACCTTCTTAATGTAAAATAACTGGCCTGAAGCCCAAGTGCTTAAACCAGAACTAATACACTTTTAGAATAACAGACACTGAGCCCTCAATCAGCAGTTCCCAACTTAGAAGGATGTAAGCTACCTGTCCTGCCACCACAGTGCAGGCCACAAACCTTCCTAATGTAAAACAACTGGTCTGAAGTCCAAGTGCTTAATCCAAAAGACTTAGAACGATAGCTACACTTCAATCAAGTTACTACCAAGCAGTAATAAATACAATTGAATACTTTAAAGAATGCCTGGATTAGTGCTCAAGTTATACAAACAAAGCTAGATTCAGCAGGCCTGGATCTAGTCTATGCTACAGCAAACAAGGTGTACCAATTTCAGTAAGAAACAGTTCAAATATGCAGGCACTATAAGCCTTTAACCAGAAATTCCCAGCTCAGAAGGGCAGAGTCCAGCCTCTCCTCCCACAAGAGTGCAGACCACGAACCCTCTTAATGTAAAATAACTGGCCTGAAGCCCAAGTGCTTAAACCAGAATTAATACACTTTTAGAATAACAGACACTGAGCCTTCAATCAGCAGTTCCCAACTTAGAAGGATATAAGCTACCTGTTCTGCCACTACAGTGCAGACCACAAACCTTCTTAATGTAAAACAACTGGTCTGAAGCCCAAGTGGCGGCTGGTGACTTCAAATCAAAGGGGGGCTGCAGGAGATAGCTGAATGGGTGGGGTCAATGGGAAGGGGTGTGGCCAACTAGAAAGGGGAGGAGCTATGCTCAAAACCACAAAATCTAAATACACTGCCCTGGGTGCCAAACCGTCATCATGAGAATCTAATCAAGACAAAATGAAGTGTATGTAGAAGAATAAAAATATTTCAATGCATTGGCTGCATGACTGCTTACTTATATCTAGATGGAAACAAAAAGGTTGTGAGGCATGAAAAAATAAATTGCTTTTTAAATACATTAATGAAATGCCAGTCAAAATCAAGTATAAGAAAAACAAGCAGCACTCAGCTAAAACCACTTCTTGCACTGCAGTTCTAATTATAATTTATATTCAGCTTTATTAAAGTACCAAGTAACATGCTGAAAGTAGAAATCTCTGATGCCCCCACTTGTAAAAATGTTTCTTATCCAAAAAAAGACATGCTGCCTGACAACTATCTACTTGTTTCATGGGGAAAACATGATCAAAGTAAAAAATGAAAAGCAAACAAGAAATAAGCTCAAGATACATTGCTTAAAAGGATTACTGTACAGGTTGTGGACCACACGATTGGCATTCTGTTTAGTTTACGGGTAAAGCCTGCAGAGATGACTGGAAGTCTCCAAGTGTAATGAGCTTCTTAAAATAATGTAATCTGTCCTTTATTACAAATACTGTCATATGCATTTCAATACCCAAGGCTTATGCATTATCTAGTTAAGTATTCTCTACATGGCAACAACAGAAAGGCTTTCAATGTTGGCAATTCTTTAACAGTATGCTTATTAAAGCTTACTTGCATCTTACGATCTCAGCAAAGCTTACCTGATTGTCATTAAAGTATTGCTACTTAAACACAGAGCAACAGGCACTTTGAGTAATAAGCATAAATCAACAGTACAAAAAATATGACAGAAATCAGACCATTCTGCAAAAATCAAGGACAGATGAAAAGCCACGCTAGTACTTGTGTCCACCTTGGATGGGGGGGGGATACTCTGCACATTTACACTGCATAACTACTCCTTGCCTTGCTTCAACACATCCAGAGTCACTACATGGAGGAGTGGGGTGCAACAAGTATGTCACAATTTGAAATGTCTCTGGCTGACTGTGATGGCCCTGACACATTTGTCATACCTCTCAACCTCCGAGCAAGAAATGGACAAAGCCATACAAAGAAGTGGGACAAAGGCCCAAAAATAAGGACAATTTTTAAATATTGCTCTTATAAACTTAGAAAGATAATAGAATAGGTCTTGCATTAGTATGAATTTTCTGAATGGTATGAAATCTGAAACTCAAATGTCTGTCATTATTTTCTAACTTTTTGTCACTAATTTGCCAAAAAAAACACAATTTTATGAAAAATGGATCAAAAATGTGATATAAAAATATAAAATAGCCACACAATACAGCTGGGAACCTGTCAAAGAAGGGACAGTAATATTAGTACTGCTACCTTGAGCAGCTGACAAAATAAAAAAATCTACATGCATTTCTGAAATAAAAGTAATCTATAACTCTGATTATTACAGTTATTTATTAATTGTAAACCCTCCATTTTTTCTTCCAAAATTGCTATTTTGCGGAGGGATTATTAGGGGGAAGAGCAACATTTTGAGCCAAAATCAGGGACAGTTGAGAAGTTTGGCTATGCCTAATTCTATAAAGCAATTTATTTGCATGTACCTCTCAACCTGTTAATGCAATAAATCTGGACAAGGCCAAATATTTTGGGGGAACATATAAACAGTACTAAAAATTGCTCTTGTATAAACTGAGACAGTTGATAGAACAACAGGTCTTACCTTAGCATGCATTTTTCTGAAGGTTATGAAGTCTGAAACTCAGTGTGTCATTATTTAGTGACTTAATTACTAAATGATTTGCCAGAAAACCACAAATTTTATGTGGAACAAACCAAAAATAAGAAGCAAAAATCTATTAATTCTTTGAAAATCTGGACAGTTGGGAGGTATAGTTCAGCTGGGGCTGTCTTTAAGTTTGCCGCCCTTCCCCCTCACAAAATCATGGTCGAATGGAGCCTCCCCCTGCAGCCATTCCAATGATCCATTACTTGGCTATTTCACTCCATTTACCATTAGGGTTACCACCTGTCCCACTTTGCGAGGGACAGTCCCTCTTTGGGCAGTTGTGTCCTGACAAAAAATATTAAAAATGGCAAATATCCTGAGATTGTAGGACATAATTATGTCCCATATTTTATGTAATAGTTGCATAAAATAGTTATTTCTGTATCTAAAATACCTAAATGTTACAAGAAACAAAATAAGCAACTAAACTGCTACAAGAATAACCTTTTATTTAGGCAAAAGAGTAAAGTTCTATCCCTTGTACTGACCATGGGTATGTAGCGGCCTGTAAAATCTGATGTGTGTCCCGAAAATGTCCCACTTTGGCCATTTGAAAAGGTGGCAACCCTATTTACCATAAACACTAATGTGCATACTGATTTACTTCTATGATGATTTGGACTTCATTTGAAAGTTTTACTTTGCATTTTACAGCACAATCACTAAGACATCTGCTAAACAAACAGCATTAAAACTTCTCTGCCCTTGAAATTCACATTCATTGAAACAGCATTGAAACCCACATTCAAAGAAAATACATTTTACCAGTTGCAGAACTGCCCAATTCAGAACATCTTTCCAGTAAACAATGAAACAAAATGGCATGCACCCATAATGACAAAACCGCCCAGTTCAGAACATTTCCATCAAAAAAGTCTACTCAAACGTCTACAGTCCACCATTATCAGTAAATATGCACAATTCTACAGTCCACCATTATCAGTAAATGTGCACAATTCTACAGTCCACCATTATCAGTAAATATGCACAATTATACAATCCACCATTATCCGTAAATATGCACAATCTCTGAAGAAGTAAAAAAGTCATCTAAATAATTCCACATTAAATAAATCTGTAACTAATGAAGAGGTTGCTGCTAGCAAACACCTTTATATTTCATGGTTTCATCGAAAATAGTGTCTGATGCCCCTGAGGAATAAATTGCCTATATTACATTAAAAATGATAAGCTAGTAATATTGCAATAGGAAATGGATAGCAAACTGATAACAGGCTCATAGTTAGTATCTTAACGGCAGCATTCACCCCTTGTGGGAGTAGAACCAACAACCTTCTGCATCAAAAGCAAGTACACAACCTGTTGTGCTATTAACAATGCAAGCTGACTTAGCATAAGACGCACTAAACTTCTCTTCCCCTGCAGCTCTCAGCTCCTTGTAAAATTTACTCAATACTCAACTGCATGTCAACTTCGCATCACAAGAAATCTGGAAAAAGCCAAATTTTATTGGGGGGGGTCAAAAGCCCAAAAATCAGGGACACATTAAACATTGCTTGTATAATGTTGGAAAGTTGCTAGAATAAAATGCTGTGTTACCACCATAAATTTTACTGCCAAGGTCCCTGTGCAAAAGAGTCAGAGCAACATACCACTATGCCAAATCAGCTGCTTTGTGAAAGAAAAATGCTGTTACCACCATACATTTTACTGCCAAGGTCCCTGTGCAAAACAGTCAGAGCAACATACCACTATGCCAAATCAGCTGCTTTGTGAAAGAGCGGAAGACTGAAACTTAAATGGCTATCATTTAATGAATTCAGTTCTCACCATAGCTGTCAACCTCTTAACACAAAACACCTGGACAAACCCAGTAATGAGGGAATACAGCCCTCAAACATATTCAGTGAATTCAGTTCTTGCCATAGCTGTCAACCTTAGCACAAAAAAACTGGACAAAGCCAATAATGGAGTAATACAGTCCCAAAAATAAGGACAAATTTCAAATATTCATCTTATAAACTTAGAAAATTGCTAGAATAAAAGGTTGTGTTACTATGTATTTTCTGAAGTATATGAAGTCTGAAATTCAAATGCCTGTCAATTTTACTTCTGACGGAACAAAAACAATTTTCATCAGAGGCCCAGGGAGAAATACTGCAGACACATGTCTTTGTAAAATGGCAGGACACCAGAGCAAATCCACACAAACACAGGGATGAGATGCAGACTCCACACAGAAGGCACCCCAGCCAAGAATCAAACCAGAAAACCTATAGCTGTGAGGCAACAATGCTACCACTGCACCATTAAATATGTAAGGAACTAAACATTCAGAAACCTGAAGTCTGAAATTCAAATGTCTGTCAATTTTATTTAACATTTGTTAATCAAGACAGTCTGACTTGGAACAAAAAAACAATTTTCAGCAGAGGCCCAGGAAGAAATAATGGAGACATGTCTTTGTAACATGGGAGGAGGACACAAAAGCAAACCCACACAAACACAGGGAGAAGATGCAGACCCCACACAAAAGGCACCCCAGCCAAGAATCAAACCTGAGAACCAGCAGCTGTGAGGTAACAATGCTACCACTGCACCATCAAATATCAAGCATTGCAACATTTAGAAACCACAGATATTATGAGGAACAGATCAGATCAAATATGAGGCAAAAATCTGCAATTTTTTTACAAATGGTGGTGGGGTAGGGAATTCAGGTCCTTAACACATGCATACAAGGTACAGGGTTCAAGCCTGAGGTCTTCCCTACCACACCACCATGAGTTTGTTCTAGCCACCAGTATATAACAACTGGGGCATTTACACACACACACACACACACACACACACACACACACACACACACCCCTTCCATAGCGCACGCACACGCACACACCCCTTCCATAGCACACGCACACACACACACCCCTTCCATAGCGCACGCACACACACACACCCCTTCCATAGCGCACACACACCCCTTCCATAGTGCACGCACACACACACACACCCCTTCCATAGCGCGCACACACACACCCCTTCCATAGCGCGCACACACACACCTTCCATAGCGCGATGTAGATCCCATCACCCTTCATCCCCTTACCTTCCATAGCTGTCCACAATCCATATAGCTGGGCCATTAAATCCATATCCATAGCTGGTGCATCCGAGCACATACACGAGATCCCCGACGAGACTCCTGGAGCACATCCACCATGCGAGATCCCCGATGAGACTCCTGGAGCACATCCGCCACGCGAGATCCCCGATGAGACTCCAGCCTGCCGACATCACAGTCCGAGTCCAATCTGTTCCTAGCGACAGTCTATGCAGTGAAAACTGCATAGACTTCTGGGAGCTCTGCTCTTACATGTTTCCCAGTCCAGACTGCTGCTGAAACAGTCTGCGCATGCTCCAGACTGTCTCAGCAGCAGTCCGGACTAGTGCGCAAAAGTCCGCAATTTTTGAAATTTTTTTTATCATTTATTTTTATTTTATTTTCTTTATTTTACAGCTGGGATGGGCTGCAGTCTGGCAGTCCAATAGCACGGGCCGCCCCTACCAAGTGCTTAAACTAAAAGGCTTAGAATGAGTTACACCAAGCAGTAATAAATACAATTGAGTACTTTTAAGATGACACAAAAGCAAAATAAAGTAAATATTTTTTCCTGTTGTTAACCAGGTCGATGACCATTTGAGATGTGCATGTAAGCAATTCTTACTCAGGGTTAATCTTTGTGTGAAGATGTTAATACTTTTAGCCAAAACTGAGATATTGCACCTGGGCCATTACTTCATCCCATTTCATATCCTCTACATTAGAACTCCTTATTGCATCTTTTATGTTTAATTTTTCACTCAACGTTTCTCTTCATAATTTTTTTCAAAATGTGTCCTCTTTCTTTGGTGTTATTTCTATTATTTTGTTTTATTTCCCTAGTTCTCTATAAAACATTTTTTGGGTTATCTGCATATCTTCTAAATTTTTTTTGCCTGTGCTGATATTATTAGTTTATTATTTGCCATAGTATATTAAAGATCCTGGTCTGTTTTGATACTGTACTGTACATTGCTTTTATGACATCTATCTTTTTAAGTATTTTTGATGATCTGTTCCCTCCTCTATATTTTTCTAATAGTGATACTTCTTGTCTTAATTGCTTTTATAGTTTTCTTTATTCATTGCTTCCATGGTGGCATCTTATTTCTTCCCTTCCTTTCTCTTATTGCTCTATGTTTTATCATAAGACTTTGTTATTAATTTAGCTGCACAGTGATATATCCTATTTATTTACATTCATATGTTTATAGGTTTATAGGTGTTTACTAGTCTAACATCCACAAGGGCCTTTTTAAGCCTAGCCATGCATCCCAAATCTCTGACAAGTTTTGATACCCTTGATAAGTGTAAGCATGGGCCTGGGAGATGAACCATTTACAGGATACCTGTGTCTATAGAGACATAGGTGCCAAACCAGGGATGAATTTCTGGCTTCCCATCCAATTGTCCAAGTTGCACTTGAATTGGGTTAGGGAGGAGCTCTGCTTCACATGGATGGGGAGCCTGTTCCATGGATGCGGAAGTCTATGGGATACACACCTATCTCTCCAGAAGGTCCTATTTGTATCACAGGCAAGGTTTAAGTCTTTAGAACAGGTAATTCTAGTGCTGTTTGTTTTGTGGATATGCAGGAGGTCCATCAGAGTGGGGTCTGACAATGCCCTGTATGCCAGGCATAGATCTCCCCTCAAAAGCCTGTAGGAGACAGAATACAGGGATAGGGCCTTGAGGCGGTCTGTATAGGACATTTTCCTTACACTCTGTATTCTTTTAGCAAGGAACCTCTGTGGATGTTCCAGTTGTTGGATATGTCTGGTTAGGTACATGCTAATGGGGACATTGTACTCAATGATAGGTCTGATGAATGTCGAATACAGTGGAACAATGACTTTCTTGGACTTAGATGCCATACCTTTGTTTATAAGTTACACAACATAGAATGATTTCCTCACCACTGTAGACATGATGGTCAAAGGCTAGATTACTGTCTATGTGTGTCCCTAAGTCCCTGACTACTGGATCAACTGTAACGGGTGTGTTATCAATATTATAGTTACCAGGGATGGATGGCTTCCCAAAGGATACCATTGTGCATTTTTTGGCATTTAGTTTTAGTCCATCCATAGCACTGACACCAGTTGTTTGTCTGTGTCAGCCCCTCCTGGAGAACATTTGTGTCAGTGTGAGATTCAATGACAGTTCCTAATTTGCAATCATCTGCAAATATAGTCAGCCAGAGATCACTGACATTGGCCTTCACTTCAGAGAAGTAAATGCCAAAAAAGAGCGGCCGAGGACTGATCCCTGAGAGACTTCACATGTGACTGGCCTCTTTGTCGAGGTGGACTCCCCAGTTCTAACTTTCTGGGACCTGTCTGTGAGCCAGCTGGCTATCCACTGGGTGACATACAGGTCTACACCTAACCTCTTGAGTTTGTCAACAATGCCCAAGTGAAGTATTGTGTAAAATGCTTTGGCCAGGTCAAGGTAGGCAGTGTGAATGACTTTGCCCTCATCTATTGCTTTGGTGACCTTCTCAAAGAAGTCCACCACGTTGAGTAGATGTGATTTGCCTCACTCAACTTGGTGGACTTCTTTGAAAAGAATGTCTCTTAAAAGTCCAAATTAGTGTGTTCATCTGTTTTATCAACTTCTAACATTTTAAATTGTAATCTATTTTTTTCATCAATCTTAATATGTCTGTCCATCTTTATTAAATTATGCAGCTCTTCCCTTAGACCATTTTCATCTAGACTGGGAGCACTTTTTTGGTCTCCATTTACTGAGGTTATTCTACAGAAATTTCAGAACATCTTCCTGTTACATATCCTCTTCAGATGAACCACACTTCATCTGCTGCTTCTTAATATGGGAACTCATCAGCCCATCACTCTGCAACATTGTCTGCATCAGAGTTGCCACTCCTTCGTGCAACTTCCCTTGTTGTGCAACTTCACCTGAACTTTTGTTCCAGTTTCCTACAGAAGGTACCACAGCATCACCATGTGCCAAGTCTTTAGATGCCTCCTGCTGCTCCTATTTCTCCTTAATCTGGAGATTCATTGTTCCATCTTACTGTGACATTACCTTTGTTGGATATTCTACACTAAATCCTTCATTTGCAGATGATCTATACCTAAGTTTCTGTTTCTTTAAATTCTCCATTACCTATCTTCTCTTTTACCATCTTCCTTTGTTTTTTGGGGTATTTTTTTGTATTATGAAATTTTCCATATTGAGAACATGTACCTGTACTTCTCTACAAATATCTCTGGAGCTGTTTTTTGTATTGATTAATCTGGGTTTCCCATTTGCATAAATATTCTACCATATTAGATCTCTTTTCTTTCCCATGTCCATGTTTCTTTTTTATGCCTATAAAAAAATCTCTGGATTTTGTTCTTTATATTTTTGTACTTCCTCTGCCACTGCTTTTTCCATGTGATCCAAAGTTTCTTTGTCTATGTAATGCTTTTCATGGATCTGTTGTATTAATGAACATAACATTTTTGAAGCTTTTGACAGTTTTTCCTGTGCAAATACATTGTTTTCCTCTAATTTCTCTCTTACATTTCTGAATATCTTCTATCTGGAAATTCTGGGCTTCTTGCATAATAGTAACAGTGTGTAATTTCTTCATTATTCTCAATAGTCCATTCTGTCATCGTTATGGCTCTTTTTGGGCTGCCAGTTTGTGTTTTTGTTGACCACTACTTCCTTCCACTTGAGAGGGGGGCATTCTCCCCCTGATCCTGGCCTAACCCTATTGTAGGAATGTTTCTGTGTCCTGAGGATTCCACATTACTATTTTTCCAGTCCTGGCACCTGTGCATACACCAGGATTGGACACTTTTGTATTCTTGGACCTATGCACTCAGCTGTCTTTTTATTTTTAAACCTACCTCTCTCCATTATACATAAAATGCACTCTATATATCATTGTCATCTTGGTGAGAGTTTGTGAAAACAGGGTCCACTGTGCGAAGGTATTCAGCAATACCTGAAGATGAATTCTGTTCTGGCAATATTACTCTCCTTTCTCTTCCTGATTGCATCTCTCTGTTTGCATCTATGTGGTATGTTCAAATGTTCAGTGTAGAAGAAATTCAAACTCAGGACTCCTAGGAGCCACTTAAAAGTTTGCAAACAGATCAGGAATATAAACAAACTTTCTATAGCATTTATCTAGCAGGAACTCATAATTTCACTAAAATACATAAACCCTTTCAGCACAACAATGTAACAGTCCAACCAGAGCTTGACTGTAATTGGAATGCTAAATGTGGTTGTCAAAGAACAACTGTAATAACAAGCAAGTTTTGTCTTGGAGTACAATGTGAAGTGACCCTTGGATTAGTAAAATTCTTCCAAGATAATTCACTGATCATAGCAAACACCCACTTTCAAGTATGTAACAGCTTGTTTTACATACGAAAATCACAAGATGGTCAACATAAAAATAAGACTGACTATACACTTTGCAGTCAGATATGGAGTAACTCTATGCAATCAGCAAAAAAACAACATGAGGAGCTGACTGTGGTTTGGCTCATCATAAAAGTTTAATAAAATTAAAAAAAAAAAAACCTTCACGCCAGCTATTGAATACGAGCACTTAGTGGGGCTAAAGAACTGATTTAAGGGATTAGACCAGGTGGTTAGATTGCTTGATGAACAACAGTCAGTAGTTTATGATGTTCAGGAGGTCACAACAAAAATATCCCAAACAGAATAGCTATCTCTAGGAGCTTTAGAAGTGGGCCCATGAAAGGAGGAGAGGAACAGGCAATGGTAATAGGGACCAGTATGTCAAAATTAATGTATAGCTTAAGAAAAATACAATAAGAGATAAAAAACATATTTAAATAAGCATTAAGAACAAATTGGAGAAGATAATGGAATATGTAAGACAAGAAATAACTTCAAAAGGGTTTTGTGACATTAAGGACTAATTCCATGTAAAATGGCAATGATAAATGAATTGGATTAAAGGGACCTAGGAGACACAGAATACATTAAGAACAGGTGGCAGGAATATGCCAAAGTGCTACATATGAAGAACTCTAATACCACTGACACTGAGGAAGATAATTCTGAGATCTTGGACAGACATCTTGGAGAGTGAATTCAGATGGATATTAGAAAGGCTTACTAATCACAAAGATGGAGTTAATTATGGAAATCTAGCCAAATCTTTTAAAAAACTGTAAAATTATGTTGTTACAGTATAAACCATAATCGGTCAGCACATTTGGAAAACCCAGCAATGGCCATTGAATTGGTAAGGTCAGTTTAGATTCCAGACCCAAAAAAAGCCATATTAAAGAATGCTTAAATTATCAAACAAGTGTACTTGTTTCACATGTTAGCCAGGTTCTGCAAGCTGGCCTCCACCAATATATGAACCAAAAACTGCCAGATGTACAAGATGGTCTTAAGTGGGGAAAGAGGCACCAGAGATCAAATTGCCAACCTCCACTAGATAATAGGCAAAGCAATGGAGTTCTAGAAAATATTTCTGTTTTACCATTACTCTAAAACCATGACTGTCTGTACCATAATAAACTGTGGTAAATTGTTGCAGAAATGGGCATACTGAATCATCTTATTTGCTGCTTAGATAATTTACATGCAGACTAAGAAGTAGCAACTACTATTGAATAAATTGCAGGTTCAAGATTGGGAAAGGTGCATGACAAGGTCATATATTATCATCCAACTTCTTTAATTCATACTGTCAATATGTCATATAAAATGCTGGATTGGACAAATCAGATGCTTGATTAAAATTACTAAATATTATCAACATATTACATATGCAGATGGTGTCAATCAGATGGTAAAAAGTGAGGAGGAGTTTAAGCAGGGGCGGCTCGTGGCATCGGACTGCCGGACTGCAGCCCCCTCAGCTAAAAAGAATAAACTTGTCTTTAATTAAGTGTGTAAAAAAAAAAAATACCTTTTTTTTTTGTTTAAACAAACTTCCGTGTCCGCGACTCGGAAGTACGCACATGCGCAGTGCGCACTTTAACCGCCTTGGGCTGCGGCGGTTTTAAACAGCTTTTTTTTTTTGTTTGTTTTGATTGCAGCCTGGAGGAGTAATGAAGGCATCATTGTGATGCCCAGAAGTCTATGCAGTTCCAAACCACATAGAATTGGAAGGGGCTCGGACTGCGACGTCCGCAGGCACGTCATGACGTGCTTGCTGGGCTAAATGCTGCTGATTGGTTGTCGCTCTCTTCCCGGGCTTTATGTGCTGGGAAAAGAGCGAGAATCAATCAGTCAGTTGTTGGCTTCCCTTGTGGATTGTTGTTTCGTGATCTTTTACTTTTTGTTAATAATTTTTATTTGTTTTGGCATTGGATTTGGAATCGGATTTTACTTTTTTATTTGGGTGGATTTTTGGCAGCTGTGCTGCAGCCTGTGCTAGAGAAGGAAGAACAGAAGAACAAGAAGAAGAAAGAAAAGAAGAAAAGAACAGAGTGAAGGTGCAGAATTAAGTAAGTATTGTAATTTGTTTTGTAGCTCATAAATGATTCACTTTTCCAGCTGCAACACAATGTGATTATGTGCTATAAAATCAAGGTGTGGTCTGTTGCCTCACAGCTGCAGGTTCTTAGGTTTGATTCTTGGCTGGGGTGCCTTCTTTGTGAGGTCTGTATCTTCTTCCTGTGTTTGCGTGGGTTTGCTTTTGTGTCCTCCCATGTTACAAAGACATGTCTTAATTATTTCTTCCTGGGCCTCTGCTGAAAATTGTTTTTTTGTTCCAAGTTAGACTGTCCTGATTAACAAATGTTAAATAAAATTGACAGGCATTTGAATTTCAGACTTCAGGTTTCTGAATGTTTAATTCCTTACATATTTGATGGTGCAGTGATAGTATTGTTGCCTCACAGCTATAGGTTTTTCTGGTTTGATTCTTAGCTGGGGTGCCTTCTGTGTGGAGTCTGCATCTCCACCCTGTGTTTGTGTGGATTTGTTCTGGTGCCCTGTCATTTTACAAAGACTTGTCTGAAGTATTTCTCCCTGGGCCTCTGCTGAAAATTGTTTTTGTTCTGTCAGAAGTAAAATTGACAGGCATTTGAATTTCAGACTTCATGTTCTTCAGAAAATACATAGTAACACAACCTTTTATTCTAGCAATTTTCTAAGTTTATAAGATGAATATTTGAAATTTGTCCCTATTTTTGGGGCTGTATTCCCACATTATTGGCTTCGTCCAGGTTTTTTGTGCTAAGGTTGACAACTATGGCAAGAACTGAATTCACTGAATATGTTTGAGGGCTGTATTCCCTCATTACTGGGTTTGTCCAGGTGTTTTGTACTAAGAGGTTGACAGCTATGGTGAGAACTGAATTCACTAAATGATAGCCATTTAAGTTTCAGTCTTCCTCTCTTTTACAAAGCAGCTGATTTGGCATAGTGGTATGTTCCTCTGACTGTTTTGCACAGGGACCTTGGCAGTAAAATGTATGGTGGTAACGCAGTATTTCTCTTTCACAAAGCAGCTGATTTGGTGTAGTGGTATGTTGCTCTGACTGTTTTGCATAGTGACCTTGGCACTAAAATGTATGGTGGTAACGCAGCATTTCTCTTTCACAAAGCAGCTGATTTGGCGTAGTGGTATGTTGCTCTGACGGGTTTGCACAGGGACCTTGGCAGTAAAATGTATGGTGGTAACACAGCATTTTATTCTAGCAACTTTCCAAGATTATACAAGCAATGTTTAATGTGTCCCTGGTTTTTGGGCTTTTGACCCCCCCCCCCAATAAATGTTGGCTTTTTCCAGTTTTCTTGTGCTGCGAAGTTGAGATGCAGTTGAGTATTGAGTAGATTTTACAAGGAGCTGAGAGCTGCAGGGGAACAGAAGTTTAGTGTTGCTTAAGTGAAGTTGGCTTGCCTTGTTAATAGCACAACAGGTTTTGTACTTGCTTTTGATGCAGAAGGCTGTGGGTTCTACTCCCACAAGGGGTGGATGCTGCCATACTGAGAATGTTCTCCTTGGTGAAGATACTAACTATGAGTCTGTTATCAGTTTGCCATCCATTTCCTCTTGCAATATTACTAGCTTATCATTTTTAATGTAATATAGGCAATTTATTCCTGAGGGGCAACAGACACTTAATTTTTCGATGAAACCATGAAATATAAAGGTGTTTGCTAGCAGCAACCTCTTCATTAGTTACAGATTTCTTTAATGTGGAATTATTTAGATGACTTTTACTTCTTCAGAGATTGTGCATGTTTGCTGGTAATGGACTGTAGAATTGTGCATATTTACTGATAATGGACTGTAGAATTGTGCATATTTACTGATAATGGTGGACTATAGAATTGTGCATATTTACTAATAATGGTGGGCTGTGGAAGTCTGAGTAGACTTTTATGATGGAAATGTTCTGAACTGGGCAGTTTTGTCATTATGGGTGCATGCGTTTTGTTTCATTGCTTACTGGAAAAATGATCAAAACAAATTTAAAACGCCCTCTAACAACTGTACTGTATTGTACAAGGAATATAATTTAGTACAATAAGGAAGGTGTATCAAAGAGCACATGTATGTTTCATATGCAAGGGGCCTATGATTTGAAAACAGCCCAAAATTAATCTTTATCTGCCACTGGCAAAATGTATTTTCTTTGAATGTGGGTTTCAATGCTGTTTCAATGAATGTGAGTTTCAAGGGCAGAGAAGTTTTAATGCTAAGTCTGTTTTCATTGTGAGACTGCATTGCTTTGTTTAGCAGATGTCTTAGTGTTCGTGCTGTAAAATACAAAATAAAACTTTCAAATGAAGTCCAACTCATCATAGAAGTAAGGCGGTATGCACATTAGTGTTTATGGTAAATGGAGTGAAATAGCCAAGTAATGGATCATTGGAATGGCTGCAGAGGCTCCATTCAACCATGATTTTGTGAGGGGGGAAGGGCAGCAAACTCAGACAGGCCCAGCTGAACTATACCTCCCCCAACTGTCCAGATTTTCAAAGAATGAATAGATTTTTGCTTCTTATTTTTGGTTTGTTCTTCATAAAATTTGTAGTTTTCTGGCAAATCATTTAGGAATTAAGTCACTAAATAATGATACACTGAGTTTCAGACTTCATAACCTTCAGAAAAATGCATGCTAAAGTAAGACCTGTTATTCTATCAACTGTCTCAATTTATACAAGAGCAATTTTTAGTACTGTTCATATGTTCCCCCAATATATCTGGCCTTGTTCAGATTTACTACATTAACAGGTTGAGAGGTACATGCAAATAAATTGCTTTATAGAATTAGGCATAGCCAACCTTTCAAATGTCCCCGATTTTGGCTCAAAATGTTGCTCTTCCCCCTAATAATCCCTCCGCAAAATAGCAATTTTGGAAGAAAACATGGAGGGTTTACAATTAAGAAATAACTGTAATAATCAAAGTTATAGATTACTTGAAATGCATGTATATTTTATTTTGTCAGCTGCTCAAGTTAGCAGTACTAATATTAAAGTCTCTTCTTTGACAGGTTCCCAGCTGTATTGTGTGGCTATTTTATATTTCTGCATCACATTTTTGGTCCATTTTTCATAAAATTGTGTTTTTGGCAAATTAGTGACAAATCATTAAAGACTGAAGTTAGAAAATAATGACAGACATTTGAGTTTCAGATTTTATACCCTTCAGAAAATTCATACTAATGCAAGACCTATTCTATTATATTTCTAAGTTTATTAGAGCAATATTTAAAAATTGTCCTTATTTTTGGGCCTTTGTCCCACTTCTGTGTATGGCTTTGTCCAGATTTCTTGCTCTGAGGTTGAGAGGTATGACAAATGTGTCAGGGCCATCACAGTCAGCCAGAGACATTTCAACTTGTAACATACTTGTTGCACCCCACTCCCCCATGTAGTGACTCTGGATGTGTCCAAGCAAGGCAAGGAGCAGTTATTCAGTGTAAATGTGCAGGGTATCCCCCCATCCAAGGTAGACACAAGTACTACAGTGGCTTTCATCTGTCCTTGATTTTGCAGAATGGTCTGCTTTCTGTCATATCTTTGTACTGTTGATTTATGCTTATTACTCAAAGTGCCTGTTGCAGGGCGGCCACGGTGGTGCAGTGGTTAGCATTGCCGCCTCACAGCAAGAGGTTCTCCGGTTCGATCCTCGGCTGGGGTGCCTTCTGTCAGGAGTGCATGTCCTCCTGTGGTCGCGTGGGTTCTCCTCGGGTGCTCGCCTCCCACATCCCAAAGACATGCTGCAGGTGGATTGGACACTCTAAATTGGCCCTAGGTGTGTGAGTGTGCCTTCTGTGGAAGGTTGGGCGCCGGGCTGGCAACTCGACACCGTAAAACTCCACTGCCATTCAATGTGCGGACAAGGTGATCCGCTGTGGCGACCCCTAACCGGGAAAAAGCCGAAAGAAGAAGAAGAAGAAGAAGACTCAAAGTGCCTGTTGCTCTGGGTTTAAGTAGCAATGCTTTAATGACCATAAGGTAAGCTTGTCTGAGATCATAAGATGCAAGAAAGCTTTAATAAGCATACTGTTAAAGAATTGCCAACATTGAAAGCCTTTCTGTTGTTGCCATGCAGAGAATACCTAACTAGATAATGTATAAGTCTTGGGTATTGAAGGACAGGATTACATTCTTTTAAAAAGCTCACACTTGGAGAATTCCAGTCATCTCTACAGGCTTTACCCGTAAACTAAACAGAATGCCAATCATGTGTGGTCCATAACCTGTACAGTAATCCTTTAAGCAATGTATCTTGAGCTTGTTTCTTGTTTGCTTTTCATTTTTTACTTTGATCATGTTTTCCCCATGAAACAAGTAGATAGTTGTCGGGCAGCAGGTCTTTTTTGGATAAGAAACATTTTTACAAGTGGGGGCATCACAGAGATTTCTACTTTCAGCATGTTACTTGGTACTTTAATAAAGCTGAATATAAATTATAATTAGAAATGCAGTGCAAGGAGAAGTGGTTGAGTTGAGTGCTGCTTGTTTTTCTTATACTTGATTTTGACTGGCATTCCAGTAATGTATTTAAAAAGTAATTTATTTTTTCATGCCTCACAACCTTTTGTTTCCATCTAGATATTAAGTAAGCTGTCATGCAGCCAATGGATTGAAATATTTTTATTCTTCTACACTTATTTTTGTCTTGATTGGACTCTCATAATGATGGTTTGACACCCAGGGCAGCGTATTTAATTAAAGTTAGTTTTTGTGGTTTTGAGCATAGCTCCTCCCCTTTCTAGTTGGCCACACCCCTTCCCTTGACCCCACCCATTCAGCTGTCTCCTGCAGCCCCCCTTTGATTTGAAGTCACCAGCTGCCACTGAGTTTAAGAGCCTTTTAAAGAAGGTAAACATAGAAAGCTGACAGATTTTATGTTCTGGGGCTCAAATATCTTTGCAAATGCAAGTGCAGCCATGAAATTAAAATACGCTTGCTTCTTAGGAGGAGAACTATCAAATCTGGATAAGACAGAGAAGAAAATATATATTGTCAACGAATGTCCATATAGTCAAGGTTGCGGTTTTCCCAGCAATAATATAAGGTGATGTGTGCTGTTCTATAAATAAGGCTGGGCCCCAGATAATTGATGTGTTTCATCTGTAGTGTTGGAAGGAGATTTCAAGAATTACATGGAGTGCAAGTATATAAATGCAGTCAATACTTAGAAAAATAAACCAAGACTGCTAACTAGAAATTCATATCTTTAGCCATGTAATTTGAAGACAGAATTCACTAGAGAGGACACTGATGCTGGAAAGGATTAAAGGCAAAAGAAAGGTATGGCAGAGACTAAGATGGATAGGCAGCATTATTGATGTAACAAATATGAGGTTATGACAGTTTAAAGACACAATTGTTGACAAACAGCCATGGTGTGCTAAAATCCTTGAAATCATGACAAGTCAGATTTGACTGAGCTACAAAACTACAACAACATCCTACATACAAACAGATTTCCTCTATAAATTCCTGTTAGTCTTTTAGTAAGCTGGCCATCAAGCTTTATATGTGTTCCCCATCCTAATCTCATTTTTTCCTCTTAGTCCAGCAGGCCCTTAGTTACAGGCGTTTACTTGGGCGTATTTGACAGTGAGCTGTAAAATTGCATACGCTTGAAAACTGCACTGTCAGCATTCAAATAAGTTATGTTATACTTTTGTGTAATGAATCACCCCCCCCCCTAAAAAATGTGTTCAAAAAATGTTCTGCAAATGTTACCTCCTTCAAACGGCCATAATAGCTACTGAATCAGACAATAATGTCATGTTTAGCTGAACGTTAGAGTTTGTTCAAACTACAGTTTAATATGGTTTACTATTAAATGTTCGAATGCACTCCGTGCGAATGGCGACCCCATCGACGCGTTTGTGTGAACCGAAACACCGAAACCGTTTCGATAGCGAACCAAAACCGCGAAACTCCGACGATCGACATTACCGGCCGCGCAACACCTCCATACCCATGCTACCATGGGTCAGATGGGGGCGAGATTTTGCCGTTCGCACATCTGGGCGTCGGTGTAGTGACGTTCGCAGTTCCGCATTCGGGCAATGCGCGTCGCACAAAACGGGATTGACAATTTGATAGTAAACCGTTTAATATGCAGTCATTAATTAACAATGGAAGAAGAAGAAGATGAAGAAAGAGGCCATGTGGTGCTTTCCAGCCTGTGGATTTAAGGCTGCAAAGGGCAACTTTTCGATTCATGCCCTGGTGGTAATTTACAGTGTGGGTCTAAGACTATAGCAGCTGGCAATTTTTAAAATCTATATTATGCATTTTTTCCAGGACATATTTATAATTTATTACCCAGACTATAGCAGCTGGCAATTTTTAAAATCTATATTATGCATTTTTTCCAGGACATATTTATAATTTATTACCCTGGATTATTTCTTAGACCGAAAGAGATGCAACCAATCTACTGATGTGAGTCCTTAAATTCTGAAGAAACAATAATAATAAAATTCAGTTTGCAATTAACTTGACATAATCTATACTGAGCATTTATAATAATGTTTTGTTGATGCAAGCCAGGTCTTAATCTGGATGAAATATTTGTGATCATGCATCTGTGACAAAGGACAAGGTACAGACATTGGGTGGTATGTGTATACAGCTAGCCAGTCCAGTTTAATGCATCTGTATGACAACGACCACATTTGTTCTTTTAAGAAATTGTGTCACAAAATAAAGTATGGCTGTAGCTATCATATACAAAATGACCATAGTGGAGACACCAATTTTCAGAAAACTGGGTTATGGCATGTCAAAAGACAAGGAACACTTCAGCTTAGGTTCTACACAGTAAGAGACAGACTTCCTTTTCAATGTTTCAATATTCCAATAATGCTACAAATCCTTGAACCAGAACACTTTTTTCACCAAACCACAAACCCACTTCCATTTTAAAAGCCAAAATATGTTTTACTAATTGGATGCCGAGTGAAGATGAATTCATTGTGTTGCTGCTCTGATATTAAAGTTTTCAATTTTAGTCATTGAATTTGAAAATGGTTGTTGTGTCGTGCAGCTTTTCCCGGTTAGGGGTCGCCACAGCAGAACTCCGGTCCGCTAATGATTGGCAGTAGATTTTTACGTGCCAAGTTGCCGGCCCTGATGCTACTGTGAGGCGACAACACTACCGCAGCACCACCACCGCAGTTTGAAAATGGTGTTGTTAGTAATTTTGATTTCTAAGGCTAGTATTAAGCCAAAGTCTATTAAGGTACACAAGTGTGTAAATTGTAAAAGGGAGGAAAGAAATAACTGCAGAAAGCACATGCAAACCTATAGAGTTGTCTGAGATAATTATTGAATCCATTTCCTGTGGTTGTGAATGTTTTCTATGCTGTGCTGAAACATTTTACAATTAAGATACTCTGTGCAGTGGCTATATGGTAATACACTGCCTTGCTGTCCAAAAATGTTAGGGCTGGGTAGTTTACTCACATGTGTCTTATTAAACTTGATGTGGAGACTCCCTGTCCACGTCAAGCAGAGCACCTCATTATCCCTTTTTAAGTGCAACCTGGAAAACTGGATGGGCGACAGTAAATATACCCCTGGGATTTCACCTGTGTCCCTGCTAGGTAGGGGATTTGGGTGCTGATTTGTCCAAGCATGGGCTGACGTCTTGGCTAGGCTTATAAGGGCCTCAGGGCTAATAGCGCAGTAACTTCCTATGATCCTATGATCCTAAACATAAGGTATTTGGGTTTTGAGGGGAGATATGCTGATATAGTAAAAGTAATCGTTAATGCTGTCCTTAACTCTCTACTGTCCCTAATGCTACAGAATGTTCCTGATTTTGCCTTAGATATTTGCACTGATCTTCATGAACCTTTACTGTGTGGACCATAATAATCTGGTGAAAGTTTTGAGAGAACTGGAGATACTGGTTCACCTTACTTGCTAGAGAAATCTGTTACACTTTGTGAGTAATAATAGTGCATTAAAGTGGTGTTGACATATGACACAGCATTAGATGCTGGAACTTGGGGTGCATAGTTTGTAGACAGTTGAGTATTTTATTTTACCTTTATCCTGCATACAAGCTTATTAGTTATTTATTGGATGTGTAGATTAGTTAGAATATTAGTGGTGATTTTCAGTAGCTGTTTCAGCAAAACAACATGGAAATTATTGCGACTCAGTAAGTTGTCATATATGTCTTAGTAAAGGAAAAGGGCACAGGGTCAATTATGGCATGCAGAGTATAAGTGAAGTGCTAGGTATTGCCACTTTTGAGATAACAGAACTAGAAAATCTGAAGGTCATTCGGAGTTTCTACAGATGCAGAGAATGTAAGCCTAGCACATACAATATGATTCCTTCAATCATTTGTGCTCAATTGTTAGTTCTGAACCAGAAATGTCATTTTTCGGTAACTCCTGAAATTGCAGCGAGGAAGGTTTGCTTCTGTTAATCTATATTGTACGTATTAGACTTTGAGATCAATGAGTTTTGAAAGTGGTCATTCTGGTGTCCAATCATTTTGGCATTCTTTACATTTGAAAATGATAAAAACCAGTTCACTGTTGAAAAGTTGGCAGTCAAAAGATTGAGTGCTGATAGACTCCCCTCAAAAAAGAAAGAAAATCCTGCAGAGCAGCAAATCTTGAAGATCGCAGTTCTCCTTTCATTTTTTTTTTTTTTTTTTTGCTGTGGGATAAGCCCTCCCAAAACCCCCTCACCCCTCGAACTTACATATACCAACAGTGAGATAACCATACCACCATACCTTGGACAAAGGGGAACATTCAGGGAAATTCCATCTTGGATTTGGTATATGTAAGTCCTTTCAGTCATTCAGTATCCATGTTTTGAGACTCACTCTATAGGGTTCCGACATTTCAAATGGTTACTGATTAAAGACAGTATACAGCATTATGATTTAAGTGGTTTGAAATGGCTGTTAAACATGCCAGAACCTGACTTCAAAATGGTGCAGATGTTTAACCATAGAATGCTGATATGGAATAACATGCACTAGGCAAGTAAAAATGTATTATGTCACTACTATCTAATGCTGGTTTAGTAAACAAACTGTAACTGGTACAAAGCAATGTATTGCAAAGATAACTAAGGATATTGCAGACGTTAGAATAGCCAGAAGGAGAGCAAGTAGAAAAAAAATTTCCTATTACAAAACTGGCCAAAAAGCCCACCTTCTAGTCAGCCTACTAGTCACAACTTCCTATTTTCAGGGTTAATCTTTAAACTTTGTACAGGTGGAACTGATGAAGAGCCGATGACTGCAAAAGGTGGTGGTGGGGTTAAAAGGTCAGAAATTTATACCATGGAAAATATTCACAAAATTGGGTGGATAACTTTGGGCAAACAAATCAAATTAACACAGTATACGTCATAGAGAAATGAATTGCTTGATTCGTTTCAGAACACTTTGTAGGAGGTTCCTATTAATTAATCTAATGAAAACATCATTGAATGGCATTTCATCAAAAATGCTGGTCGTCCAACTGTTCTGACTGAGATTGCATTATGGTATGGATCAGGGAATTTGCCCTTTTCCCACTGTAGTGCAATCTCTGAGTTGGTATATATAATTAGCGGGTGGTGTGGAGCATTTCCATTGAAATGTTATTCAATTATGTTTTCATTCAATTAATTAATAGGAACCCTTTGCAGGAACTTCCACTTTGAAATAACGTGCCAAGACAAACTCCACAGAGAGCTGCAATGGAAGGGTTTCATGGACATAATCAAGGCTGTGTTACCCTTAAGCAGGAGAGTATCAGCAGGAGAGACATTCATGCATACCAAAAAAGAAAACAAATAGAAATCTCTAAGACTGGAAGATGCCAGCATGTACCGATATGTAGGGAAAGATAAAGAAACAAAAGAAAAGAAAAGAAAACATAGACTGTCATGCTATAAGTCTTCCAGCTAGTAAAATTAATATGATCTTAAAGAAGCAGACTAAGGTGTTCTGAAAAAAGAAGTTCAATTTACAGTTACAGGTCAGCTACATTTCGAGAGTGATGGACTGCTGTCTGCTGTTTTTTTTTTTTTTTTTTATAGAGTAACACTATAGCATTCCTTGTTATAATATCTAAACCACCTAAAGAAGATAAAGTTGTCTTAGGGCACACCTCTTGTACATTTATAATATTATACTGATGCAACCAGTAGGATCATTTTCAAGCAAAACTTAATTCTGTGAGCCACAAGTTATTAACATCTGTGAAAAGATAGTGTAAGTCCCCCAAAAAAGCAGATTTTCAAGCATTTTGTACCCCTATCATATGACATAGCCTAAATGTAAACAATGAGGTCTTTTTCTGCAATAGTTTCAATCAAGCATGATGTCAACAATCTATAATTTTTTTAACATTATCTTAAAACCTAAGAATGAGACTAGAACCTTGTTTTTTATTCCAGTTGTTTTTCTTAAATTAACATTTGTGTATTTTGCTTTTCATTAGTCAGTTTCTTCCAGGTCATTGCCTGCAAATAACTCCTCACAAGAATTATATTGCATCGTGGCTTTCAACCCCTTATCTGTAAAATCAATGGCAAAAGCAAAAATAATCTGGTTGAAAGATCCAAAGATCAAAAAGACCTTAAATATCGAGATTAATCACTTACAAAGTTAAGAGTTAAAGATAAATCTTTGCTTTACAAGCTACTTCCTGCAGCCCAGTGTTTGAATCCTACAGCCTCCATTTTCCTACAGTGTGACCTAAAACAAGTCACATAGGCAAATAATGCTCTTGGGTTTCCCCAAAAAGGGACACTTGCGTCTAGTGGGCATATCTGGTTAACAAATAAATAACAACATTTTAAATGACAAAGAGCTTTTATATTTGTATGCATTTTCTGAAGAACAAGAAGTATGCAATTGTAATGCCTGGAATGTATGACTAATTGCCATTTTTTGTCATAAAAATCACACATTTTATGAAGTACAGTGAAAACTTTAGAGGTAACTTCAGAGATGTTTCTGGAAATCATAAACAGATGGGAGATAGGTTAAGCATATTTTGATTGATGTATGTGTTTAATTTAGTTGATAAGCAAGGCCTAGAATAAATCTTTAATATGCTCCTTATTGAAACCAAATTCCAGTTGGTCCTCTTTTCCTTGTTTAGATGGCTTAGCTATTATAGCCTTTTGAAGATATAATGGTCGTTTTCCTCTAAAAGGTAGAAAGATAGGTAATGGTTAGCAGTTGTTTCTTTGAGGGAATAAATTCAGCTTTTGTGTAATATTACTGACTAAGCATTAAAATAGGAGAAGTGATGACACTGCCATTATTTCAGGATAGGTTATACAAATATGAGGTAGAAGGCTAGTACACTAACAAACAATATCTGCAGGCTATAGTAGTTTACTGGTCAGGGTAACTCCAAATGCATTTTTACCACTGCTTAGTTGGTATAAAGGCAAGCTGAACAGACTTGGTGGGTTTTCCTAAGTATATTTGTCAAAAGTAAACATATAGAAATAAAATCATATCAAATGCTATAATACAACATAAATTTGTCCTTAAAGCAATAGATCAAATACATAATGACTGCCACATGTAATATTATTTAGTTGATCTGCTACTATAAAATTGCATTGACGTGTCTTTAGGTCGTTTCTTAGTACCCAACGCTATTACTTGCTCCTTATGACCCACTTTGTACCTGGAAAAAGTATATATAGAACATCTCACTTCTCCAGTGAAAGGAAAGTTTTCATCAAACCTTGATACTCTTGTATCTATGCATCAGAAATACCCACTGTGTTTCTAATATTTTAATATGTTACACTTCAAAATGGCAATGTTTAGTAACACCATGCTAAGATAATTTTGTTTTCCAGTCTGTTCATTTATACTTACAATGCAGTTTGCATCCCCATCATGTGACATAACCTGAGTACAATACATGAGGTGTTTTTATGCTAGTTCAGTTACAATGATAGTGTTGACAAGCACTGATTCAGTAAAACGTTTTTTTTTTTTTTGAATTACTGTGATCTGTGTTAATTGTAATGTGCTAACAGTCATTTATGGTAAAGAAAAATATTCTCCAATACAAAGTAAACAAATTACAGAGTTCTGTGAAATATTCAAAGCTCTCATTATTACACAATTTTCACACCATCCCCAACACTCGTGTTTAGACTATAACATCTCCAGACAAAGCTAGCGTTTTTTCTCATTTATCTGTAACTGACATTTCCACTGCAAAATGCAGGTAAGGCAGAAGAAAAGCAACTTGAAATATTTCACACTCTCCTTAATTTTTTACAGTTACATGGACAGAAGCTATGCTTCGTTTGTCATTATGAGAGTATATGCCAGGTTGCTTACATGGCATTACAATATTGCTTATCCCTGTTTTCATATAAAGATTTCTCCACCAAATAATTATTTGGAAAATAGTTTCACTTTAGGTAGTGTGTGCTTCATAACACTCTACTGACCTTTGGGACATATCTAGGGTTTTTAGAACTATGCACCAACCACCCTTTCCATTCATGTGTAGTCCTCCTCCACTAGATAGGACTGAGAAAGCATCCTGAAACCAATATAACTAGCCAGACGAAAGCATCCTGAAACCAATATAACTAGCCAGACGAAAGCATCCTGACACCAATATAACTAGCCAGACGTTCTGCAAAAAAGTCTGCTTAACAAAATCTACAACTTAATAAAATAAAAACATTGTAAATACACAAGGCTTTTAAATTTAAATTCTATAAAGGGGTCCAAATGGCGAGATGATAAATCAGCAAGCAAAGGAGAGAATTATTGCTGGAATTGAATTCATCCCCAGTTCTTTCACCCTGTTTTTCAAAAAAATCTCACCTAGATGACATTGATATATTTTATAGCATATATCATGCACAGAAGTAGTTTAAAAAATAAAAGTGATAGCTGGGTGCAGAAGACCCAGGATAAAAAAGTATCCAGTCCTGGTAGGTACACTGGTGCCAGGACTGGAAAAAAATGACAGTGTAGAATCCTCAAAATACAGAAACATTCCTACAATGGGGCCAGGCTAGGTTCAGTGGGAGCACACCTCACAACTGCACAGATTCTCACAGAATGTCCAGATTTTTGTTTCATATTTTTGGTCCATTTCTCATAAAACGTTGCCTTTCAGAAAATGATTGGCGAATCATTAAGGGCTGAAGTCAGAAAGTAATGGCAGACATTTGAGTTTCAGACTTCATACCTTTCAGAAAATTCATGCTAATACAAATCCTGATAATCTGTAAACTTTTTAAGTTTGTAAGAGCAACATTTAAAAAGTGTCCCTATTTTGGGGCTTTTGTCCCCCAATTATATATGGGTTTGTCCAGATTTCTTACTCCAAGAGGTTGAGAGGTATGAGGGGGAGGACGGCCCCCCTGTTGTAGAAGGAAGTAGTAGTCCAAAAAAATTGTAAAAACTGATAGGCCAAAAAACATCCATAAAGATGATAGAGTAGAACAGTGATGGTGAACCTATGACACGTGTATCAAAGGTGGCACAAGCCATGACATTTTGGGTGACCACCAACACTAGAGTTACCAAAGACACTGCTTTTCCATTCATTGCTCATGTGAAGTGCACTGAATTATTTTATGCCAGGAACGTTTGACACACCAAACCCAAAAGGTTCGCCATGACTGGAGTAGACTATTGAGGATAAGAAAGAAATTATGTACTGTTGCTATTATGCAAGAAGCCCAGAATTTCCAGACAAAAGATATACAAAAAAAGATTAAGAGAGAAATCAGAGGAAAGAAAAATACTTGCACAAGAAAAACTGTCAGAAGCTTCAAATAAAAATCTGTGTTCGATAATACAACAGATTTATGAAAAACATTATATAGACCAGGGAACCTTGGGCAGTTTGGAAAAAGAAGTGACTGATCAAGTATGAAAATATAAAGAACAAACTCTAGAGATTTTTGAAAGGTATAAAAAAGAAATATGGACGTGGGAAAGAATGAGAGATTTGATATGGTGCAATATTTATACAAAGGAGAAAGCCAACTTAATCAATACAAAAAAGCAGCCTCAAAGATCTTCAAAGAGAAATACAGGCAAAGGCATCCAGATATGGAAAATTTCACAATACAAAAAATAAGATCACAAAAAGGGAATGTAGAACAGAAGATTAATAAAGCAGAAGTTAAAAAATCAAAGTTGAAGTTATGGAATACCTGAGAAATGAAGGATTTAGTGTAGAAAGTCTACCACAGGTTATATCACAGCATGATGGAACAATAAGTCTCCCAAGTAGGAGAAACAGGAGGAGCAGGAGACATCTGAAGAAGAGCTATGGACATAGGAAGGAAAAACAGATTTAATAGGGTACAATATTTATGCAAAGGGGAAAGCAAAACTAATCAATACAAAAAGAGCAGCACCACAGTTATTTGAAGTGAAATATAGGCACAGGCATCCAGATATGGACATTTTTTTAATACGAAATATAAGAAAACAAACAGGAAAAGCAGAAAAGAGGATTAGTCATGGAGAAGATAAAGAAAACAGAAACTGAGGTTGTGTATTACCTGTAAAGTGAAGGCTTTAGTGTGGAAAAATCGAGCTTCGATAACATCACAGCAGGATAGAGGAATTGTTTTTTTGTTGCTTGTCTTTTCGGCTTTTCCCAGTTAGGGGTCGCCACAGCGGAACTCCGGTCCACTAATGATTGGCAGTCGATTTTTACGGTGCCGAGTTGCCAGCCTAACGCCCAACCTTCAGCGAAGGCACGCCCATTCACGCATGTCTTTCAGAGGCCACTCGACCATGGGGGGGACATGCAGACTCCACACAGAAGGCACTCCAGCCGAGAATCGAACAGGAGAACCTCTTGCTGTGAGGTAACAATGCTACCGCTGTACCACCGTGGAGCAGGATAGAGTAATGAATCCCCAAATTAAGGAGAAACCAGAGGAACAGGAAACATCTGATCAGTTGACATATGAAGATACTTTGGAGCCTTATGTAGAAAACAAATACAAAAGTTCATTTGGAGCTGCACAGCAAGAGAAAGAACAGGAAACTGTAGCAACTCTGACACAGTCAATGTTGTGGATCATAGGCCAGTGAGTTTCCATATGAAAGAGCAATGGATAACACAGGATGAAACCAAAGAGAATGTGGCAGAGAAAGAAGATCTGGAACTTTCTGTAGAATTCCCGCAGGAAATGGAGAACAAAGAATGTGACTTCAGTTTAGAAAAAAATGATCTAAGAGAGGGGTTGCTTGATTTAATAGAGATGGACAGACATATTAAGATCAATAAAAAAATGCACTACAAAAAGGCAATAAAACCCAAAAAGTTAGAAGTTTGATAAAACAAATGAACACCATAATTAGGACTGTTCAAAGAGATTCATGCAATATAACAGAAATAAATAGGATATATTAATGTACAGCTAAATCAACAATAGATAAAGTCTTACCTCAAAAACACAGGGCAGTAAGGGAAATGAATGGGAGAAATCAATTGCCATTGTGGAAGTACCGAATAGAGAAACATTTTGCCTTGAATTGAAACACCACTAAAAAAAGAAGAAATAGATACATTTTGGAGAAATATCTATGAGGATCTTGTGGAACATAACAAAGATGCTGAATGGAAAGAAGAAGTAAAAAATGAATAAGAAATTAAAATGTACATGATTTGAAATGGGATGAAATAATGGCCAGAGAGCGATTCAAACAGAAAAAAACTCCTAATTGGAGAACCACAGGCCTGGATGCAATACCTAACTTCTGGCTAACAGTATTAACATCTTTACATGAAGATTTAGCTATGAGCAAGAACTATTTATATGCACACCCCAAACGGATGCCAACCTGGTTAACAGGAAAAACAAAACTGCTCTTTCAGAACAAACCTGCACTCTGTCCTAAGAACTATAGACCAATAACTTGCTTTCCAACAATGTATAAACTATACACTGGAACTGATGCCAATACTGTTTATAGTCATTTAGAAGAAAACTCAATCATGGCAGTAGAACAAAAGGGTAACAAAAGAAAGTCATATGGAGCAAAGGATCATTTGCTGTTAAAGTCATAATTGAGAAATGTAAACAGGAGAATAATCTAAGTATATCATGAATAGACTACAAAAAACATTTTACAATATTCCACATTCGTGGATAAAAGAGTGCTTAAAAATGTATAAGATACACCCTACACTGATTGATTACATTACAACAACCATGAAACAGTAACAAAACACTTTGCAGTTAAGCCATGATAAAGGATAGATTATTATTCCAGGGTAAAAATTCATAGGTTCATATGAAGATACTAGGCTATCAGCCCTAGGGCCTATACAAGCCCAGCCGAAAAGGTATCCTGGCTTTTGCCACCCAAGAAAATTATTTTCCTGTACCACTGTTGAGCACAGCCACAGAAGTGATCCCCGGGGTGAATTTCCTATTTCCCATCCAATCATCAAGATTTTTCTTGAAGAGTGCTAATGAGGAGCTTTGATATAGATAGGCAGTTTATTCCAGAGTATGGGAAGTCTCTGGGACAGGAATCTATCCCTCCGGCATGTTCTGTTTATTGTGGTGACAAGGTTTAGGTCCCTAGAGCATGTAGCTTGGAGGGATTGGGATTTCTTTAAGTGGAACCACCGACTGAAGCAATAATCCACCAGCGTAGTTGAAACAATTTATTCATACACTGTAAAAAAGAATCCAAACAGACCAGTGACTAGAGTTGAATTTAACCAGCTTGTCAGCATGTTTGCTGAATTAAAAGGTCTACTCAACGGCCAACAAGAAAAAGCTATCTCTAGCGTTAGTACTGGCAATGAACATAATGCTGAAAGCTCCAGAAACTTAAGGACAAATCATGACCGAACAAAGGCAATTTTGGAAGCTCATGCTGAACCGCAGATTGACTCATTGAATGGAACTACTGTTACTCAGAGAAACAACAACGCTCCGCATCAAAAGCGTAGCAGGGACAAACCTAAGGAGTTTAATTTTGCTTCTTGGGCAAACCAACCCTTCCGGTTTCACAAAGGTACTGTTAATTCTTCCAGTCCTGCTCCAATTGAGGCGGACTTTGATGACTTTAAAAACAAATTGTATAGTCTAAGAAGCAACCAATGTGAACTAGATTACTTGCGTGAATGTGTCAGGGTAAAACGCGTACCAAAGGGATTACGCTTGTTTAAATTTCCAAACTTTGTTAAACATGGCTCAGTGCATTACAACCAGCTTTGTGAGATATTTGACAGGGCAGGTTTGGAAGTATTACAAGTTATGATTGCTGAGTATGAGAACAAAGCTAACACTGTTACGGAAGATTTAGAAATTTTGCATCAAACTGTTACCTCTGACTCTAATTTTGACATGATTAAGCATGATTATGACAAACTGTTCAATGAAGTAGATCAGTTTTGTTTAAAAATAACCAACAGGAAAATCAGGAAGCTGGACAGAGACTTGCATGAATATAGGGATGGTCTGGCATATCCTTGCCATAACAAACCTACACACAATACAAGAATGTTTAGTGCAGTAGACAATGGTGTGGATGATGTTTTTCACCAAAATTTTAATGAACCCCCACGCAGAAGCGAGCGGTTAGCTGAAAAAGACAGAAGGCAACGAAATCAGGATTTACCTCAACGCCCCGGGAGACCGGGGGCTTTTGGTTACAAACAGCAGAGAACAACAGGGAGGTGGAATTACAACTAGACAGCGGGTTAAATCCATCCATAGAGTTTCTGCCAATAACCAATTTGAACTCTGACACCTTAGTTGAAGGTACTCCACACCAAAGTAAAATTACAGTTACAGAAATGTCTTAACTGTAAATTATTCAAAATTGACAATTTTACCATTTACAATTACACCGACATCATGGTAGATTGTACAGCCTTTAATATTTTCACTAAGGGGCTTCACTTTGTGCCAACTAAAAGCCTTGATTTGGCCAACCTGTTGGTGGAACTCAAGTTATTTACTAGGGGCTTAAACCTGAGGCATTTTTTCAAAGGGAAGGAAGAGCAAACCCAGGGCCTGCAGAGGAAAAGTATTTTTAATCCTCCTATGCATCCACTCATTAGGTTATATGAAGAATTAGTTGAAAATGAACTACGTAATATCGAACACACCACTAATGGACCTAAACAGGCCAACATGAGCACCAACGAGTTGAATTTTATTACTAGGTTAAGGAAGGAAGGTATCAGGGTAATGAAGCCGGACAAAGGGGGTGGTATTGTGCTCATGTATGATTCTAATTATGAATCACACATGCACAATTTGTTGCATGACGCAAGTCAATACGGGTTAATTTCCCGTAACGAGCACAATATTGCTATTGCAAAAATTAACTACACTCTCTATGATTATCTAATGCAGGGTTTCATCAACGAGAAATTATTTAACTTCCTCAAAGTGGGCAAACCCAAGACTCCTGTCATCTTTGGGATAGCCAAAATCCACAAGGGTATTGACCCTGTACTGTTCAGGCCTATTGTATCGGGGGCAGGTGGAACAACAGAACCAATAGCCAAATTTATTGATTACATCATGAAAAAACACACCACTGTTTTGACCAACGTTTGTAAAGACTCCTGGGAATTCTTAAAAATTTTCCCAGAGACAAATGTAATGCTTCAGCATTAATGGTAACTGTGGATGTGAAGGATCTTTTTCCCAGTATTCCACACACTATAGGCCTAGAATGGTTCTTGGATTTTCTTAGGTTGGAAACTAACTTAAGTAACAATTTTGTCAATCTAATTACCGAGATGATGGGTATAGTTTTGGAGAACAATTTCATGTTGTTTAATGGTGAATTGTTTAAGCAGCTTAAAGGTGTAGCGATGGGCGCTTCTTGCGCCACCATCTATGCAAACATTGTTTTACATAGGTGGGAACAGGCACACATTTTTCAAACTAATTGGGGGCAATATCTCACTTTTTACTGCAGATATTTGGATGACATTTGCCTTATATGGAATGGCACTAAAGAACAACTGACAGAATTTCTGCAGTACATTAACTTAACAACTGATTTTCTCACTTTCACTCACAACATCAGTGAAAATGAACTTCACTATTTAGATGTAACCATCTTTAAAGACGGGAACACTGAGGAATTACACTCTAAGGTTTTTAGGAAACCAACTTTTTCGAACCCCTTACTGCATTTTGAAAGCCAACATCCCTTTCATCAAAAGAAAGGCATTCTCAAGGGGCAATTGATCAGAGCCTCGAGAATGTGCAGTAGGCTGGATGAGTTTTTGAAAGAAGTTGAAACACTTCACAACATGTTTATGGAACGGGCTTATCCTAGGGAACTAATTGAGTCCATTACCAACGAGGTGTTGGCAAAGAGGAACTCTTTATACCCCCCTCTATTAGGATTGGCAGAAACCAACATTTCCCAAACTAGGGGCACAGACACCCATTCCTTTGTCAAAGGTGAAAATTTTGTGTACACATTTTCAAACGATTCCTTGCAGATTGAAAACACAATCAAAAAATTTTGGTTTGTGTTACAAAACAATGAAGAGTTTAAACAGAGTATATCAAACAAACCCAGTTTCGTTAGAAAAAGGGGGCAGAATTTAAAGGCTATTTTTGAGAAAAGGCACAATGTTAGAACCGGGAAACATTGTAAGGTTAATGGCACTTACAGATGTGGTGCCTGTAAACAGTGTTCTTTAGTTATAAATGACAATCATATGTATTTAAGGGCATGTCCCATCAACATCAAGCCAATTGGATATTTTTCTTGTGCCACTAAAGGGGTTGTCTACATTGGACTATGCTCTACCTGCGGATGTTTTTACGTAGGTAAAACAGAGCGTGAATTTAGGAAGAGGTTATATGAACATTCATACGAAATTGACAACAAAAAGGAAATTAATGCCTTTTACAAGCATTCTCTTGAATGCCCTAATTTTAAACTGTCCTTCATGGTGCTCGAACAGCTTAACCCACACATTAGAGGGGGGGACTGGGAATCTACACTTGAGTTTAGGGAATTAATCTGGCAGCTTAAGCTTGATGCAGGAAAACCACCAGGGCTCAACGGTTTACTCAGTATAGGTTCATTGCTCAGGCTTAGAAGAGCCAGATTATAAGCAACAACAATCAAACACTATCCCAAACTCTTGTTTTTTCTTGATTTGTTTTCACTCTTATTTTGTACACCTTTGTTTTCTTCGGATTTTTAAACCTATTTGGGTACATTTTTATTAGTACAAATGTTCCAATAGCAGCCAACTAATAAAAGATAAACAGCTCCTGCAGGTAACAGGTGGTGGAACGTAGCTAGGATAGCAGCAAGCGGCTCGAGATAAATGTCACAAACAAATATATAATACAGAACGAAAAAAAGATGTTCCTGAATCCTATAATCGGACGTGAAAATAGCCCAAAACTCTGGGTTTTGGCAAGATGTGTGTCTCAGATAGAGCGAAATGATGTCACAAACAGTTTATAAATCAGAACGAAAAAATGTTCCTGAGTCCTTTTAAAACGGACGTGAAAAATACCCCAATACTCTGCCGAATTGGCAAGGTGTGTGACTCAGATGCGTGTCACAGCTGACTATAAACCATAAAAAAGTACCTCTGAGTGCTTGGAGGCAAGCGATAATGCCGCAAAGTAACTGCCAAGTTCGTTGGAATATCCTGACTACAAAATGACCTTGTAGTTGAGAATGCACAATCCAATCCTGACACGTATGGCTAAACCCAATAGTTCCAAAACCAAGAAGATGAATGAAACGCGAAAAGGTGAAAACTAATCCTTTATTGTGACGATTACATATCCATAAGCACTAGTTGAGCGCTTTCATCTGCACCATCGCAGACTTCCAACAT